>NW_017672016.1:166114-226388 GCF_001879085.1 Nicotiana attenuata
TGCTTATCAGGCGACCCGAGGTAGTCCTGCAGGCGTCCGCAGGCCTTGGCGTCTCCCTCTAGCTATTATTCCTGTTTCTTTCTTGTATTTCCAGAGACAGTGTTGTATTATTTCTTTCAGACCTTTATTTGTAGTAATCTTAGGCAGTCTGTGAAGGTGTGACACCAATCTTGGGTAGTTTTGTCATGGAATGGTATTAGCAGTATTATTAAACTTGAAATTTAAGTTTTCCGCTTGTTAGATTTTGTTGATTATTAACTGTTGGATTATAACTGTTAACGAATTGAAAAATGGATAAAGGTAATCTATTCAGTAATTGGCTTGCCTAGCTCACACTAGTAGGCGCCATCACGACTCCCGAGGGTAGAAAATCCGGGTCGTGACAATATCGTTACGCCTAATCCAAGGTTCGAGTAAAGGAGAGGTTGAATTAGGTCGTGCAACCGTCCATTAATCAGGCCTAGTTTATTCTTGCATGAGAGTCCTAATAACATTCCTCGACGCCAACTCCCATAGCCAGTACCATCAAAAATTGTGGTCACCAAAATTGTACCAGGTGAATCAGAAAGAAGCAGATATAGTGGAGAGGGAGGTGTTACAGCAGAATTATCAGTTATACCAGAACAACTAGATATGTCTTCGACAATCGAACCCATAGCAAAGGATATTACATGAGAATTTGATAGGAATCAAAAATTAGGGTTTCAAATCAGGAGAAAAAGTACCAAATTTGCCTCAAATCTCTAAAGACCAAAAGCTTTAACAGAAATCAAACCAGATAGCAACCGCAAATGTTCACTGAAGGCTCAGAAACAGAAGATTGCCAGAAAAATTGAATCTCCTCCGAAATCAGAAACGCGAACAGCTCTGACGAAATCGTAAATCAAAATACATCGATGTGCAACATATCCAACACGATTAGCTCATCCCGTGGCTCTAATACCATGTTAACAAGTGAATTTAGAGAAAATCGACAGTGATGAGTAGATGAATGAACCCTAGGATATGTCGGTGCAGAGAGAGAGTTCAGAGAAAAACGTGATATCTGTTCTTACCAAAATCTGTACAGCTAATACAATTGGGTCTCTCATATGTACATAATATAATTGGGCCTCTCACTTAATGGGCCGAAAAATAAGAATAACATAATTACAGATGGGCTGGCCCATCTTGACTACTTAACACTACTAACTTTAACACTACTAACTTCAGCTCCAACAGTCATCCCCGTAAAATCTGGTGTTTGCATCAAGCTTTTAGAGTTACTGAGATCTAGCTTTCGCAGAAACGACAAATGCTGTTAAGAACACAGAAAGTAAGAGATAGACAAATAACAACAGTCAGGTAAAAGAATTATTAAGGTACTCCCCAGGATTCCAACAATAAAAGATTTGGCTTGTGGGATATCTATGAATGTAGAAATTATTTAGTTTCTTTTCTTTTTCTCCTTTGTATTTGTGGACATCAAATGACCTCTTTTTTCTGGAATTTTAAATATTGTTGCTAGTGTTCCTAAAAAGTATAGAATTTTACTACCTCAGACCAAAAATGGATGATTGCATTAGGATTATGAGGATCAACACATCACTGTGTGGAACTAGATATTGATTTTTTTATATGGAAATTACATGCTCAGAAACTAAGTAAAAGTGCATTATAAATAAATAAAAAATATTGTTAAATTCACCAAGAAATAAATGAAAAACATTGTAGCCAAGAGAAAAATGTTTGACTCTCTAAAGAAGTGTAATATAAAATGGGAAAAGACAAAGTGTTGAATTTGGAAGCAGTGTTAAAGCTTAAATTATCATTCTAGAAAATAATTGTACAAAATGAACTCCTTTTGTTTTAATAAGTATTTCTTCCGTCCCAAACTAAATACAACCTAGGATGAGATTCATATCTTAGTAGAAAAATGCTTGAATGAGTATTTTAAATGAGCTTCTCATTAGTTAAAACGATGATTGGGAAGATTTGGGAAAGAAAGACATAAAGGTCATATAGTAACAATCTAGAACAGCCCAAAATAATATAAAATACATTAATTTGAGCTCTTGGAATTAATTTCAAAAAAATTCATTTAAGGACATGTATCATAATTCTAGGACAAGTCAAAATAGAAAGTATCTCAAATTAAACAGGGTGAAAGCAATAATATTTGCTTAAAATATCACTATATTAAAGGACAAAGATAATTATAGAGAAAAATAAAAATAAAATAGAATTAAGCTTGTGTACCTTTGTTCCCGTCCATAAATGACGCAGTGAACTATATGAGATTTCAAGATGAACAAGCCTTTAGGGTTCAAAATTTTCTGGCAATGACTCCAAGGATAGTAATTCCAGAGAAACCAACGCAAGTTGTTGCGCACGATATCTCGATGTTTAATATCCTCAGCCGTTTCATATATTCCATGGACTTTTTGTTAAAGCATAGTTTTGGACAGTAATCAACCCAGATTGTTTCAATTGCTTTGGTCCCCTGATAAAAAGATCATTAGTCTACAAACGTTAACTTCAAATGTCTGTATAAAATCTGCATGCCAATGTGACTACTTTCTCACTCCTTGCAACGCCAAACTTTGACATATTTTGTACTATTTATTGTTGCACTTGAAGTTCTTGAAGAGCTAGCACCACTAAAATAAAATTAAGGTTCAATCTTAGCCTAGGTCTTTTTTTAAGAAATATGTTGCTTAAGAGAAACACTTTGTGAAATTAATTCTATAATTCTATTTTCTAATAGTCTATTTTTTGATAAGTTCTTAAAGTCGAGTCTAAAAGTTTTTCATGTAGTAATAGAATGACTTTTTGGTGAAACGGTACCAAGAAATTTTAATTTTCTTAAATATAAAATAAAATCCGTGGTAAATAAATTCCTAATTGAGTTATTATGTACAAAATGTCATACAAATTTCAAGAAACTGGACTAGGCAGATTAAGCGGCTACTAGACTAATTCATGGCTTAATAACATAAGAAAAATGATTTAGGCAGCATTAATTAAAATGGATACTTGGCGAAATAGGCAATGTTAGGCAATTAATTTTACTTTTGCTTCTCCTACTAAAGTAAACAACTAAAATGACTTACATGTGAGAATATGAAGTAAGAGGAT
Organism: Nicotiana attenuata; assembly: GCF_001879085.1. NCBI lineage: Eukaryota > Viridiplantae > Streptophyta > Magnoliopsida > Solanales > Solanaceae > Nicotiana > Nicotiana attenuata. The sequence goes on from NW_017672016.1 coordinate 169,232, forward strand.
ATTAGAATGTAAAAATATATTTGAAAGAAATTGTAAAGCTGAATTTTTTCTGTGTGTATGTCACTGTACAAGACTGACGTCTTTTTATACAAGTAAGAAAGAATCTATGTATAACTAACTAGGATACTTGTCCCATGTGTATTTGCTATCCTATAACAACCTATTGGATATATACTAAAATAAAGAAAATATAAATACAGCTATATACTCTTCTATTCTCTTCTAGAAGACCCAACAAAGTTTAGTCTTCAGCTTTGGGCCCAAGTGTATTAGTCATCTGAAATCTATACAAGGCCCACTTTGTTGTAAAACCCATTCGTATATTTCTGACCAGTCAACTCTTCAGACAAGGCTGAGTTGTATCAATACCATCGATGTCCTTCTTCAAATGTTCTTCTTCAAAATATCATTATCTTTCTCTTTGCCTTGTCTCCGCCGTGAATCCTCAGTCATTGTGACTGAGTGTTGTGAGAAACCATCTCCAACATCCCCCCCTCAAGTTTGAGGGATGTGAAACAACCCCCAACTTGCCCATAATAGATCTGTGAGAAGGCCCAGAAAGGGGTTTCGTGAATACATCAGCGATCTGGGAAATTGAAGGGACAAAAGAGAGAGAAATAAGCCCGGCGAGGTACTGCTGGCGTACGAAGTGGCAGTCGAGGTTGACGTGCTTTGTATGCTCATGAAACACGGGGTTTTTGGCGATATGGATGGCGGCTTGGCTATCGGAGTGGAGCGGCACCGGCAACGGTGGAGATGAAGAAAGGTCTTGAAGAAGACGAACCAGCCATGTAATCTCTGCAACAACTCTACGCATAAAGCGATATTATGCTTCTGCCGAGGACAAAGAAACTAAAAATTGTTTCTTTGATTTCCAAGAAACCGGGGCTCCACCGAGAGAGATAAAATACCCACTGATAGATCGACGAGAATCTGGACATCTCCCCTAATCGGAGTCACAAAAAGCAACCAAGTCAAAAGAGGTTGTAGCAGACATGAACAACCCCATAGAAGGGTCTGTGAGGAGATATCTTAAGCAACGAACAACAGCATCGAAATGAGGTATACGAGGAGACTACATGTATTGACTAAGATGCTACACGGCGAAGGAGAGATCTGGGCGAGTGTGAGGTGAGGTAATTTAACTTACCAATGAGCCTCCGATAAACTGTGGGATCAGAAATTAATTCCCCATCATCCAGACGAAGATGGCAAGAAGGCTCAATTGGAGAAGAAGCTGGTTTCATGGTCAGGCAACCAAATTCAGACAATAAATCCAAGGTGAACTTTCTCTGACTTAAGATTAAACCTTGTGGTTCGCGAATAATCTCCATGCCAAGAAAGTAGTGGGCTTTTCCTAAATCCTTCATATGAAACTCTGAACCAAGAAAGGACTTGAGTGAAATAATCTCTGAGGGATTATCCCCAGTTAACAATATGTCATCGACATAAACTACAACAATAGTAGTCTTCCCTGTTGAATGCTTAAAGAAAAGAGAATAATCATTGAGTGAATGGGAATAACCTTTGAAACTTAATGCTGTTGTAAGTCGGGCATACCATTGCCTTGAGGCTTGCCTAAGACCATATAGGGATTTTGTGAGTTTGCATACATGTTTAGGTGTTGGAGGTGATATCCCAGCTGGGAACCTCATGTAGACTTCCTCTTGTAGGTCCCCGTATAAAAATGCATTATTAACATCCAACTGAAAAACCTCCCAATTTCTCTTGACTGCAACTGCTAGCAAGCATCTGATAGTAGTCATCTTCACCACAGGAGAATAGGTTTCAGTAAAATCGATACCCTCTCTCTGAATATCCCCCCTAACTACCAAACGTGCTTTCAATCTTTCAAGTGATCCATCTTGTTTGTATTTTACCTTGTAGACCCATTTACAAGGTAAAGCCTTCTTATCTTTGGGTAATTCTACCACTTCCCAAGTGTTGTTTGCCTCTAGTGCTTGGATTTCCTTTGACATAGCATCTACCCAACCTGGATGTAAGGAGGCTTGGGAATAGGAAGAGGGTTCTGAGATATAAGAAACTGAGTTTAAAAGGGATTGATTAGAGTGTGATAGGGCTAAAAAAGACAAAGTAGGAGGGATAACAGGGGAAGAAAAACAATGAGCTGAAAAATCAGTGAAGAAGACAGAATTACAGATGTAGTCATTCAGATAACTAGGCAAATGATGGTCCCTAAGGGATCTTCTAAGAGCTGGCTGATTGACTGTAGAAGAAGAAGGTGAAGTAGAGTGTCCCTCAGAAAAAGTAGCTGGACTGTTATAAGGAATAGGAGAATGGAAAAAATGGGGATCCATAATACTGGGAGAGGAAGAGTTAGAAGGTGTATGTGAGGAACCAAGTGAATTGGGTACAGGGGAAAAGTCAGATCTAGAAAGTGAAGGGCTCTGTGTTGCTGGAGACAGAGAGGGAGGTGTAGGAACATGATCTGTGGATGGTACAGGTGAATTAATAGGAAATAAAGTAGTGGAGTTAGGTGAGGAAAAAGGAAAAATATATTCATAGAACACCACATTTCTAGAAATGAAAACCTTTTTGGTTTGTAAGTCTAGCAATTTGTAGCCCTTTTTTCCAAAGGGGTACCCCAAAAAGACACACTTGATGGATATAGAATCCAATTTTGACCTCTGTATAGGTAGAGTTGAAGCATAGCAAAGTGAACCAAAAGACCTCAAATTATGGTAAGAAGGGGGTGAACCAAATAAAATTTCATAAGGTGTTCTCCCCTTTAGGACTTTAGAGGGGAATCTGTTTATTAGATGAGTTGCAGTTAACAAACAATTCCCCCAAAAATTAGTAGGCAGGTTAGACTGAAATAGCAATGCTCTACAAGTCTCAAGAAGATGCATGTGTTTTCTCTCAACAACTCCATTCTGTTGGGGAGAGTAAACACATGTTGTTTGATGAAGAATTCCTTTTGAACTAAAGAATTCAAAATGGAGAGAACCAGATCCTAATTCCAAAGCATTGTGAGACCTGATAATCTTTACTTTAGTGTCAAACTGTCTTTCAGTCATGGCTAGAAAATCTTTAAGTATAGGGAAAGCATTAGATTTAGTTCTTAGAAGAAAAGTCCAAGTAGCTCGACTGTAATCATCAACCACAGTAAGAAAATATTTGAACCCCTCATAAGTAGGAGTTGTATATGGTCCCCAAGTATCAATGTGAATAAGATCAAACACATGCTTTGTAGTAATGGCACTAGAAGGGAAGGGTAATTTGACTTGTCTTGCTTTAGCACAAATATCACAAGCATGCTTGTTAGAAGGGAAACCAGAGTAAGATATAGAACTGATATTTTTCATATTAGATAATGGCAAATGCCCCAACCTATTATGCCGAAGGCTTACATTAGTAGAAATTGAAGCTAAGGATAAAACAAAATATGAAAATTGGCTCTTAAGATGCTGATTACAAAGAGAATGGCAGAATGCCTTGATTTTGCTAACTACTCCAGCTCTAGACTTGGCTTGACTTGAATTAAAAATGTAGAGACCTCGTTTTACTTCACCAAGCACCACTGGCCTCCTCATTGAAGGGGCCTGCAATGTAGCACCAAGCGAAAAAAACATTAGAATGGAATTGAATTGAGTGCATAATTTATGAACTGACAGTAAGTTATAGTTGAAACTTGGAATAAACAGAATATTCTGTAAGATGAGCTGAGGTAAGAGAGCAACTGAGCCAAATTGATAAACCAACACTCTAAGAGAGTTAGGTAAAGTGACAGAAATAGGTCTAGAAAGAGTCTGTACATTAAACAACAACTTAGAATTACAGGTCATATGTTCTGATGCACCTGAATCTAAGATCCAAGCAATAGAGTTTGAAGAAACGCTGATGAAAGATCTAGAAGGAGTAGAGGGCCAAGGAGGAGGAAATATACCAGCACAATTTGCAGAGGCAATGTCTTCATTAACCTGATTCACTTGATTAACTTGGTTTCCAACTTTAACATTCTGTAGTAGCTGATAAAGACTGTGATATTGATCTTGTGTCATTGGTTTTTCTCCTAACTGAATTCCTTCATCTTCTGCAAGCAATACTGCATTGCTCTTAGGACCAGGTGCATATTTCTTGGACTTGGTAAACTTGAATTCAGGTGGGAAACCAATGAGTCTGTAACAGTTATCAATGGTGTGATTCTGCTTCTTACAGTAGGCACATAACTTAATTGGTTTCTTTCCCTCGGCATTCTTTCTTTCAACATTGAACCTATTCCCTCCACTATTTTGTTTTGAAACAAGGAAAGCCATTTCCCCATTAGGGTGAGAAGTCTGTACCTCTCTCTGTTTCTCATCTCTGATAAACAGAGAATAGGCATGATTGATGGATGGTAAGGGTGAGAGCATGAGTAGACTGCTTCTAGGACCACTATATGCATCATTCAGTCCCATTAGAAATTGAATGAGTCTCCCATCTTGCTGTGGTTTATAGGTCTCGATTTTACCACCACAAGAACAATCACAAGTACAGTGTTGGCAGGTGTCTAGACTGTCGAGTTCATCCCAAAGCCTTTTGAGCTTAGTGTAGTACCCAGCTATGTCCAAATTTCCCTGAGAAGTCTGACTGATTTCCTTCTGTAGATGGTAGAGTTGTGGTCCATTACTTTGTCTAAACCTTTCTTCAAGCTCCAACCAAATTTCTCTAGTTGTTTTTGAGTAGAGAACACTCTCCGCTATTTCCTTAGAAAGAGTGTTCAACAGCCAGGAAATCACCATATCATTAGTCCTTGCCCAAGGTTTGAAAGACTCACAAGAGATCTTAGGCTGAAGGAAAGTCCCATCTATGAAACCAACCTTGTTCTTAGCAGACAAGGCTATAAGAATCCCCCTTCTCCATCCTGCATACCCCTTTCCATCAAACACAGTATTGACCAAAAGCATGCCTGGAGAATCAGAGGGATGGAGATAAAATGGGTGAGAGGAATCAGGTACAGCAGTCCCTGCCTGTGGTTGAGTTTGAGCAGGATTGGCGACATCAGTGGCTGAAGAAGAATCAGTAGTATCCACTATTGTAGCTGGTGATGTCAAACAAGAAAAATGATTAAAAAAAAAGCTGACAGAAGAATAGAAGAGTAGCTAAAAGGGGATCAAGCCTTAGGGCTCTGATACCATATTTAGAATGTAAAAATATATTTGAAAAAAATTATAAAGCTGAATTTTTTCTGTGTGTATGTCACTATACAAGACTGACGTCTTTTTATACAAGTAAGAAATAATCTACGTATAACTAACTAGGACACTTGTCCCATGTGTATTTGCTATCCTATAACAACCTATTGGATATATACTAAAATAAAAAAAAATATAAATACAGCTATATACTCTTCTATTCTCTTCTAGAAGACCCAACAAAGTTTAGTCTTCAGCTTTGGGCCCAAGTGTATTAGTCATCTGAAATCTATACGAGGCCCAATTTGTTGTAAAACCCATTCGTATATTTCTGACCAGTCAACTCTTCAGACAAGGTTGAGTTGTATCAATACCATCGATTTCCTTCTTCAAATGTTCTTCTTCAAAATATCATTGTCTTTCTCTTTGCCTTATCTCCGCCGTGAATCCTCAGTCATTGTGACTGAGTGTTGTGAGAAACCATCTCCAACAACAAATAAATGGATTGGAATATGAAAAGTAGGAATTGAATATTATTGCATTGTTTGGCCTACTTACCGTATTGTTGACCATTACTTCTTCGAAATCTTCAGCGAGCCATAGTCTACTACGTTCTCCCGGATCCTTTTGCCGTTTACTATACATTTACCCATATCTTGTATTAAGTCACGCATTTGAATTGTATCACATTTAGAGTTGAAAACAAGAGATTTGTCAATTAGGATACACAATCCGATATCCCCTCCAAAATCACAGCTCTCAAGTATTTGCATGATGTAATCTTTTCTTTTCCCTCGCAACAAGCATGCTATATCTAAAAATATTTCTTGTTGTATGGGCTCCAACCCATCATAACTAATTTTGAGCTTGTCAATAATTTCTGAATTACTATTTTTCATTTGCTTTACAGCACTTTTCCACTCAACTATATCCCTCTTATGCAAGAAAGAACCCTACACTTTCTGGGCTAAAGGAAGACCATTAGCATGACTTACTACCTCCAAAGTTAGCTTCTCAAAACACTCATCTGGATCTTCTTCTTTGAAAGTATATTGATCGAACAATTGAATATACTATACCATTTTTTCTTCTCTATCACATGATTGAACAATTGAATATACATGGTAGAGTGTAGTCACTTCATATACTATATTATTCTTCTCTATCACATGCTTGTCTCTAGTTGTTGCAATAATTCTATTGCCATTGCCAAACCAACCAGGATCCCCAGTTAGGTAATCCAGATGATCTTTGTGATCGATGTCATCAAGCACAATTAATACCTTCTTAACACGAAGTCTACGAGCCATCAACTACTTTCCGTCCTCCTTATTATTGACGCAATTAGCGTTTTCTTTTAACAGTTAGAGAGAAGGATATTTTGCAAAGAGTGCATTCCACATTTTTTCTCTTTAACATCCGCAAGGAAACAAGCAACTTCAAATTGATATGAGATTGTATCAAAAATAGCTCTTGCTATTGTCATTTTACAGACTCCCCCCATGCCCCAGATTCCCACAATCCGAACATCACTGATTTTTATGTCTAATAGGGATTTTACTTTTTCTAAATGAGTATTTATTCCCACTACATCTCGCAAATAAGAATTACTCTTGCATAATTTGGGCGAAATTTGGCCAACAATCTGCTGAATATTCTCTGATTCAATCCTACATAAATAAGAAGATTAATTGTGGATACACATAAGACAGTCAAGTATTATAAGTATTTGATACTGTTATGAGCAATATATCATAAAAAGACTAAGAGCCTGTTTGCTTAAGCAAATTTAAATAGCTTTTAAGCATCGAGTACTCAAAAGTAACCTTTAAGTGTTTGAGCAAGTTTTTTCAAAAAGCAGTTACATGTTATGATAGAAATGCTAAAAAACTGAAAGTAAATCATTGATATGTTTGATAAAAAAATGATCATAAGAACTTTTCCTGTAAAATGACTGAAATATTCGTAAATTCATTAAAAAAAGAAATTAATACTTGATATTAAACTTGGATGAATTTTAATCGAAAGTTGTTTGTAACCATATAATTGTGGAGTTAATGTAGAGAATTATTTGTCCTACAGTAGTGATGTTGAACGAAACAGAGTGATCAAGACATTCCACTAATCTGGATTATTCTTGATAATAATACACTGTAAATTAATAAGTATTTCTATATTACTAGTCTTATAATACGTGCATTGAACGTGTACTCTATCTCAATAGATAAAAGTAGGGGTGGGCATAAAATCCGAAAAATCGAATTCCGAACCGGACTGAATTAATTCGGTATTTCGGTTTCGGTTTTTTTCGGTATTTCGGTCTAATTCGGTATTGCATTTTTGGTATTTCGGTATTTCGGTACGGTCCTCGGTATTAGAATTTTGAAATTTCGGTATACCGAAATACCGAATTACCGAATTTTTTAAGATATTTTTTTAAGTTGGACCTATATCTCACTACCCACTGCCCAGCCCCAGCGCCCAATCCCAAACGTTTTAATTTAAGAGCTTTTTTCCTTCCTATACCATATATGAAACTTTATTACCAAAAATGTACACAGTTTCTAATTTACCCGCCCTATCCACATTTTTTCTACAGTTATTACACCAATCATTAAATACTAATTAATAGGAGCTGAATCTTCCTAATTTGTGGAACTAAAATTCAGGAAAAGAATATTCTTAAAAGATTTGGCGTAAATCAGATCAAATCATATAACGGAAATCCTTTATCTTCAACTTATAATCAAATTCTGTTCTTCGATATTCTCACATTCTCAGTGCGTCGAAATGAGAAATCAGAAACTCAAATTCTCAGTTCGTCGAAATCAGAAATCAGAAACTCATATTGTCAGTTCGTCGAAATCAGAAGCTAAATTTCAAATTGTAGAAATCAGTTCTACAAATCTCAGAAGCTCTGTTCTTCGTCTTTTTCTGTCAAATTCTGTTCTTCGTCTTTTTCTGTCAATCCAAAAAAATAAAAAAACGACAAAATATTGAAGAATACCTCAGCAACGTCACGCAATCATGTCCAAAATCCCAATAATGCTACATTTTAATGGCAATTGGGATAGCTATGGCAGATTTAGAGATTTTCAAGTTGATGGCATTGTGCTCAATGAGGATGCAAGTTACAGTATGTTGATTTCTACAATTGCAGAGCAATTAATGATTGATACTTCGGAAAAAATTGTAGAAATCAAATACATTGTGAATGAGAATTGTTGTCCAATGGAGATTAGGAACAATATGGGGGTTAGTGTGTATATGGAGACAAAAAAGGAGAATAAAAACTTAGGATCGTATCCGTTACTCATAAGTGTACGAGATTTCAATATGGAATTGGCTATTACAAATGAGAACATAAGTGCGGGCTTGTTATGTTTCAAATTCTATGGAAGTCTGATTTTACAATAATGCCTACAAAATTCCTACTTTTATCTACAAATAAACTACAAATCAATTTTAGGGGTATAAAGCAATATTGTTTTCATGATTATCAACACCATTACTACATTTAGACTACAATTAAGCTACAATCCTTGTTGAAAAATAATTGACTACAAAATTTTCGATTCATCTACAATTTATCTACAAAGATTCTACAATATTGTAATGACACTGTTTTTCTTTATTTTCATGCAGGTTCGTCCGGGATAATACAGTTACTTGATATGCCAGCCTCTCCCGTTATAGAGGAATATCAAAGTGAAATAATAACTGAAGGTACACAAAGTGTTATCGAAGAAGGACAAGTGTATCAAGACAAGCAAACAATTGCAAATGCAATGAGGCACTATTCTGTCATGCACAAGTCCCAATTTAGGGTTAAAAGATCTAGCCACAGAAGGTATGAAGATATTAATGGTGAAAAGATCATTATAAACAGTTTTTTCCTTGTGATATGTAGATGAAAAGTAGTTCTATTGTATAGTGTGTTACTTTATGTTAAAACAGTGCTTTTGTTACATCTACATTGATAACCTGTATTATAAATGTATTTTTTTGTAGCTACTGGCTTATATGCGTTGCAGAAAACTGTAATTGGCACTTCAAGGCAACATCAATTAATGATTCTGCAATGTTCAAGATCAGGAGTTTCAACCAACAACACACATGCACCTTAATGGACGATACATTCATACAGCGCAAACGTACTGCAGTTGTAGTTGGTAGCATGGTCATGCCAAAGTATTGTGATCCTAAGACAATTTACACACTGAAAGACATACAAACTGACATGTTATCTCAACGCGGAGTGAACCTAAGCTACATGAAAGCATGGAGGGCAAAGGAAAAGGCTTTACAGTTATTGAGAGGTCATCCGGCTGACTCCTAGAACAAATTACCAAAATATTTTTATATTCTTGAGAAGACGTATCCTGGTTCAGTTGTTAAATTGAAGAAGATAACAGATGAATGCTTCTTATATGCATTTGTTGCTCTTTGTACATCAATAAGTGGTTGGGAATATTGTAGACCAGTAGTAGTGGTTGATGGGACATTCTTAAAGACAGCCTACAGGGGAATTATGCTGACAGCAAGCACAATGGATGCAACAGGTAAAACTATAGTTATTTTGTGGTTATTTTGTAGTCAGTTTATAAACTGTAGAAACATTATAGAATCTTTGTAGATATATTGTAGTTTATATGTATTTGTATTTTTATATGCATTTTCAAAGCTGCCAGTTAATTAATTTTTTATTAATAATGTAGGAACAATATTGCCTTTGGCATATGCAGTGGTTGATTCGGAAAACGACGCATCGTGGAAGTGGTTTTTTAAGCAATTCAAGCAAGCATATGGTGAAAGAACTTCAATGTGTGTTGTTTCAGATAGGAATGAGAGTATCCTGAAGGCAACATCAATTGTCTATCCGGGCGTGCCACACTACTCTTGCGTGTGGCATATTTGGACAAATATAAGGGCAAAGTTCAAGAAGGGTCATCTACAATTAAATGAATTGTACTTTGCTACAGCAGGGTCATACACTATAGATGAATTTAATGAAAGGATGTCGAAGATTGAAGAGATAGACCCTCGTGTTAAATCATACCTCTATGATATTGGCTATCATAGATGGTCAAGAGTACATGCAACGGTGAATAGAACTTGGACTATGACATCAAACATTGCAGAGTCGTTGAATGCTGTAACAAAATATGCAAGAGAGCTGCCAATATTTGACCTATTAGAGTATATGAGGACACTTCTTGAACGTTGGACGAAAGAGAAGTTGTTGAAGGCAAAGGGTACTTTCACATACCTTGGGTACAAATTCAACAAAGAATTGGAGAAAAACAGACATTATCTCAGAAACTTAGGGTAAGATCTGTTTATTTTGTGCAGAAAAATAATATTTTAATATACAGTGTTTCCAGATTGTAGATAAATTGTAGACAAGCTGTAGTTAATTTATAGATGGTAGATCATTTGTAGATAAATTATAGATAAATTGTAGATAATCTATTTTTATGATTGTAAATATTTTTCTTTCTGTTTGTTATGTAATTGTAGGTGAGGGCTTCAACAGATCATATCCATACTGTGATAGATGGTGTGAAGCGGTACATTGTATGTCTTGAAAGTAAGAAATGTACTTGTGGCCAGTTCCAACTTGATGAACTTCCATGTGCGCATGCTTTGGCAGCTTTAAGGGACAGGAATGAAGGATATGAAAACTATTGCTCTCCGTATTACACAAGGGAGAGCCTACTCCGTACATATGAAATACCAGTAAATCCCCTTCCTGATGAAAGCAAATGGAATGTGCCACAACATATATCTGATGAAGTAGTAAATCCACCTACGGGAGAGAAAAAGCAGCCAGGAAGACCTCAAAAGGAAAGATACAAAACATATGATGAACTAAAGTCAAAGAAGTACAAGGTGTCATGTGGAAACTGTGGAGGTGAAGGGCATAACAAAAGATCTTGCAAGAATGCACCCAAAAAAAATAAATATCATGTAGTTAGGATAGTATTACAAAATAATTGTTAGTGTGTTCAAGTTAACAGAATTTTGTGTGTAATTGTTTGAGATTTTAAAGATTAAAAATGTAGTTAACTTCAATTTGTTTCTGTGTTTGTTAACATATTTTTCTGTATTGTGGCAAGCATCTACCTCCGTTTTTTACATTCTGTACATAACAGTTAATATTTATTATCTACAATATAACTACAAGTTTAAAAAAATTAATTTAAGTTGAACTGGCAGTTATATACAGAAATTAAATACAACTAGAGGTAAATCCCTACAAATTATATACATATTCAACTATAAAATTATATACAATCTCAACATTCAATGTTTCCAGATTGTAGATAAATTGAAGTTTTTTTGTAGATAATTTGTATTCTGACAACAAAATAACTACATTTAAGATAATGAAAGAACAAGTGCAGTAAATATTAAACAACTGGAGATGAAACCAACAAGTTATTTTCAAGTGAACTACTAAAATGGATAGAAATTAACTAAACAAAAAGTCTGCTACAACAAAAACACAAAGGAATTGTTCAGAAAGTTGAGTACTACACTTATCCTACAAACTAGCATCGACTAAATTACATATACATGACACTACTTCTTCTTTCTCTGTACTCTTGTTTTCTCATTCAATGCAGGTGCACCCTTCCTGTAACGACCCGACCGATCGTTTTGAGCCTCAACGCTCCGTTCAGCAGTCGGAGGCCATGAACAACTTCATTTCAGGTATTGCGACTTGTACGCGCGGTCGAAATTGAGTTTCGGGAAATCCGGAGTTGATTTGGGAAGAAATTTCTTATTTCAGGAGCCTGAAGTTGAAAGAATGAACTAGGATGGGAATTCTGAGCAAACGACCTCGGAATCAGGATCCGAAGGTTCCAGCAGGTTCGTATGATGATTTCAGACTTGGGCGTATGCCCGGTTCGGGTTTTGGATAACCCGGGAGTGTTTTGGCGCCTATTGTGGATGTTAGCATTTTAGAAGAAATTTCATCGATTTGGCTTGAAGTGCATTTCAGTGTTATCGAGGTCCTTTTGGGATTCCGAGAATTTGAATAGCTCTGTGCGGTGATTCTAGAGTTGGGGGCGCGATCGGAAGTGAATTCGGAGGACCGTAGGTCATTTTGAAGCCATTTGGCTTAAGATAGAAATTTGAAAATTTTTGAGAAGTTTGACCGGAAGTGGACTTTTTGGTATCAGAGTCGGAATCCGATTTCGGAAGTTGGAGTAGGTTGGAAATGTCAAATATGACTTCTACGCAAAATTTGAGGTCAATCAGACGTGATTTGATAGGTTTATACATCGGAAATAGAAGTTTGAATTTTTGAAGTTCATTGAGGTTGGATTGGAGGTCGATTCATGATTTTAGCGTTGTTTGATGTGATTTGAGGCCTCGAGCGAGTCCATAATGTGTTTTGGGATTGGTTGGTATGTTTGGTTGGGGTCCCGGGGGCCTCGGGTGGATTCCGAGTGGTTAACGGATCGAAAAATGGGATTTTGGAAGGTTGAGGACTGCTGGTTGCTGTCATAACCGCACCTGCGGAAAGGGGGCCACAGGTGCGGCGCCGCAGAAGTGGCTAAGAAGGCGCAGGTGCAAATTTTTGATCAAGGGCCGAAGGACAGCAGATGCGGTCAAGGTTCCGCAGAAGCGGGAACGCATCTGCGGAGAAGTGGTCGCAGAAGCGGATTTGGGTCGGCTCAGAGTGGACCGCAAATGCGGTCAAATTTCCACGGAAGCTGGACCGCATCTGCGGAGGGCGTATCGCAGAAGCGGAAAAGGGCAGCCTTGGGCGGACAGCAGAAGCGGTCAAGGGACCGCAGGTGCGGAAATCGCTGGAGGCAGAAGGGATGTTTTAAATCGGGGTTTGAGTTCATTTCACCCATTTTTCATGGATTGGGCAATTTTTGGGGGAGCTTCAAGAGAGGATTTTCGTCATCAACGACAAGGTAAGATATCCTCACCTATTATGAGTTAAATACATCAATTATGGGTGGTTTTAAGCATGAATTGTGTAGAAAAACTTGGGGTTTTGAGGGACAAAAACTTAGAAATTATATTCTTGGAATTTAACTACGATATTGAGTATGAGTTTTAGTGAAAATTATATATTTGAGTTCCTAAGGTCATGGGTAACCTTTATCTTTGAAAAATTTCGGATTCCGGGCACGTGGGCCCGAGGGCGTTTTGATCAACTTTTCGATCGGAGTAAGAATTGCTATAAATTTGATCATAATGAATATTTGTGCATATATTAATGGATTTGTGTAACCGTTGGCTAGTTTTGGAGCGTGGTGCATCAATTAGAGTCTTCGGAAGGGCTTGGATGCCGGTTACGGATCTTCGGAGCGAGGTGAGTCTCCTTTCAAACCTTGTAAGAGGAAATTGTCCCCATAGGTGAAATAATTGATTGTGTGCTCCTATTTGCGGGGGCTACGTACGCACGAGGTGACGAGAGTCCGTGCGTAGCTACTATTATGCTATTACCCGAGTAGTTAGGATCCAAAAGCATGTTATACTTGGATTGTTTATGAACCCATTGATAGCTTGAATTGCTTAAATCACATTGAATTAGTAAGTGAATTTCTAAAAGGATTAAACTTAATTTCTTAAAATTTGTTAAAGGAGAATTGGTTTTATTTGGATAACTATTCCCCGATAAGTTCTTAATTGACTGATTGAGCATGTATCCCTATGTGTACCTGCGTCGCATGCATGATTCGCGAGCAGGGTATGTGTTTATTTATGGAACGGGCCGAACGCCTCGACAGATTAAATAGATACATCTATGGTTCGTGCCGTTCGACCCTCGATAGTGCACAGTTTACATTTCTGTTGGAGCGGGCCATCGACCTCGGCATGATTTGCGCCTGATATATATATTGTTTCCCGAGAATTTTAAATGTTGATATTGCCTTTCATGGCTTGATATAAATTGATAAGATAATGAAAAGTAAACCTTGAAAATCCTTTATTATTTGTTAAAGGTGTTTACCTGTCTTCTCGCTTTCTGAATTAGAACTGCTATATAAATCCATGTTTTCCTCACATTTATAGTATATTGTCAATTGACCTCTAGTAAGTGTCGAAGTTGACCATCTCGTCTCTACTTCTTCGAGATTAGGCGGGATACTCATTGAGTACACGTTGTTTACGTACTCATACTACACTTCTGTGCATTTTTGTTGCACAAGTATATTTATTTCTAGCAGCCCACTAGGCGTAGCAACGCGGATGATTTGGGGCTAGGCGAGTTGCATTATTCGAGGCGGCTCGCAGCTAGTATAGCCCTCTTCAGTACATTGTATTTATTTCCTGTCCATTGTATTCCGGACGGATGTTGTATTTTATTTCCTTATCAGTAGATGCTCATGGACTCTTGACACCGGGTTCTGGGATGGTTTGAAGTATTGTATGGACTGCTTATCATTGAAATTTGATTTGAGATTATGTTCTTTAAAATTTCTAAATTTGAAGGAAAAATCATAGATTTTAGAAGTATTAAAACGAGAACTTGATTAAGTAATTTGGTTGGCTTGCCTGACAGTAGTGTCTGTCGTATCACGACCCTTAGTGGATTTTGGGTCGTGACAGCATGGTATCAGAGCACTAGGTTCCTAGGGTCTCACGAGTCATGAGCAAGTCTAGTAGAGTCTCGCGGATCGGTACGGAGACGTCTGTACTTATCCTCGGGAGGCTGCAAGACTGTTAGGAGTACTTCCCTTCTTGATTCCTTATCGTGCGATTTGACTTCATGTGAGGCTTATGCCTTTGTTTCTTTCTTACTCAATCTTATGCGACGCAAAGCGCTTGATGTAAACCGAAAATTGAAGAACCATAATGGTACTACAGATGTGATACGAGATGTTTTTCCCGGTATAGCTGATCGGATTATTATCGTCGCTTTATGGAAGAATATTTTATTGTTTCAACCTAGTAGCGGTACTTCTAAGGGCTTTGAGGCTAAGCACAAGTTGCCATGATGCTTATGAACGATTGTTCCGCAGTAGTGATGTAACGGTAGGATGTTGCCCGCATGTCGGGGCAGTGAATGACTTGAAGGGAGGTTTACTCAGTGCATAATCTAGAGAATTCAGTATTTTATTCCCGGCAGGGGAAAGGCAATCGGACTAAGAATGGTCAGACGTGGGCTGGTGGAAGTAGTGAGACTTCGTAATTGTAAGCGTGGTGGAGATTTCTCCTATGATGGGGTGTAGTTATCCTAATTGAGCGCACTAAGTTCGCCGGTGTTATGATCTTCTACAATTTGCCTTTGGAGCAGGACATTGCAGGTCAGTATTGAAGAAGCGACTGTTAGATGTCGCGAGGTAAGGTAGTTCAGGGTTGAATCGGCATTTATAATATTGGCAGCTCGAGAGAGATGATCTCTGGCAAAATTTAAGGTTAGTAGCGATTTGGGGATTCAAGTGCTACGAAGATAGATTTTATTAAGGCAATAACAGAGTAGCAAAGGATGAAGAAAGATGTGTGGAAAGTGTCAGACGGTGACTAAAATTCCTAGAAGGCTAGGTGCGTGAAGCAAAGGTCGAGTAGTTGATTAAGGAAGTGAGTTTTCCCAAGTGGGAGAGTGGCGGATGTTGCATATGGGCTTGGTGGTAGGATG
Organism: Nicotiana attenuata; assembly: GCF_001879085.1. NCBI lineage: Eukaryota > Viridiplantae > Streptophyta > Magnoliopsida > Solanales > Solanaceae > Nicotiana > Nicotiana attenuata. Next base: position 184,979 of record NW_017672016.1, read on the forward strand.
ATTACGCACCTTAAGGAAAGTTTGGAATGATTTGGGATTATAGTAGCTGGCGATTGAAGCCTACGGATTAATGAGAAGTATGGGCTATCATGCGGCAGGAGATTTAATATAACAGGACGGAGCTTCGTGAATGGAGAAGGGTACAACATAACTTGGGATTGGAGAAATATTGCCGTGCATTTAATTGATGTCCACGAGGGGTGGATGGATTTGTGCAGCTAGAGAGTGAGCTCGAACTCAGGATGGGTTATTGATGTCATAGTAATTGTACCCCCGCGCAGTAGCACTGGAAGATGTCGGGAGTGATTTCTACAGGTAGTTCATCCATGTGAGCAGGTTAGCGATCGCGTGGTTGGCGAGCTTCTGCGAAGAATTCTATTGGTTATACAGCGAAGGGATCGGTCGTGCGAATGTTGTTGATGATTCTGGATATAAAAAGGGGGTTTTCTATAGTAAGATATCGAGCATGTTGGCAGTTGATTGCGCAAGGATTGTGTCAATAGGAGATTAAGAATCCAGGTAAATTCCAGAGTTGTGTAATAGTGGCTTCGAGCTAAGTGGGAGAGTCCCACCGCCGATGATGGGGTTGCATGGTTAACTACTTGCGAGGTTTCTGGTTATCAGCATATCAATGGGCTATTTCAGCTACGAGAAAAGACCATAAGTGGTAATTTGAGCAAAGGAAATTATTAAAGGTGGGCTGTCGTTTACCTTATTGGCCCATGTTCAGACTTCGGAGAAGGATTAGCAGAAGGGGCATATCAGTGAGGGTGCGAATATGCGCGCAAGGAAGGTATGGACTGATTCGTGGGATTTGAGACAGCATGATCTCGTGATTCAGGGTCACTCGGGATGAGTGCGGATGGAGTATGTTATGTGTTGGATGGAGTTAGTATTATCTCTAAGGCAATCAAGGATAAATTGGAAGAAGGTAGATCGATTAGCCATAGTTGAATCTGGCACATTGGTGTTAGTGATCAGTTCCTTCAGCGTGGCCGAGTTATGCGAGTGATTTGTGATAGTGCGTATCAGGCTTGTCAGCCGCCGCAATTGATGTTATTCAGAAGCATTCTACTGTTATGGCTTGTTATGTGGAAGCAGAATTTCTGGAAGGGCAATGGTGGCTTAGACCACTACTTAGAGATTTGCACATTCTACGATTATGGGAATTCACCTGTGTGAAACTATGGATCTCCTGAAGTGAGTCAAGTGAGGAGTTTTTATATGATGAAGTGTTGACCTATTAGTGGTTCCGAAGCTATGATGAAAAACGAGTTCTATCGTATACTGGTACGTTGAGTGCAGTGAGTGGTATGGAAATTTACAGTGAAGATCAAGGTAGCAGCTCGGTGTGGACAAGGATGTCACGAGCTCAGATGAGCAGGAAAAGAGTTTCGATGTTTAAGGTATGTTGGTATTGTCTTCAGCGTCACCTGAGATTTGGTGTTTTGTAAAAAGGGGCATGTGTCATGGTTGATGATTCTTGATCGCTTTTCAGCGTTAGTGCGGCCGGTGGTTTGGATGTGTGGACCTGTTATGTGTTTCGGAAGGTTGTGGGAGCGAGTACCATAGTAAGATCGTATAAGTGTGGCATGTAGTCACTTGATTGATTAAAGCAATTAAACCAAGTATGAAGATTGTGGTGATATCGATAAGTTGAGAATATGTGCTTGGAAGGCACTCAGTTACTGGGTTGTGGGTTGTGGATGAGTACTCCGGTTATGGTGGTTGTTCTCTCGTGTTATGAGAAGAGGGAAATTAGTATGGACCGTTGTAAGGCTATTGGCTTAGTTTGATATGATCAGGATCGACTTGAGGACGGTGGATGAGTTTATATGTGAATATGGGCTCTATGTCAGGCCAGTTGTGTTCATTTCAGTAATGCGCTCCTTATGGAGTAGTCAGGGTGTTATTTCGTTGTCAGATATTTCATGTAGTGATACGTTGCACCGTGGGAGTTGTGAGACGGCTTGAGAAATTGTTTGTGTGTTGAGGATCCGCGTGGAAATGACGTATTATGAGCAAACTGGCTCTTGAGATTTAGATTGTATATCGCACCTCAGTTGTGCTTGAGTTTTGTAGCTTATGGCGCTATATGTCCCCTCAGGGATGGTATTATGCACTTAGCGTGCTTGTGACCAAATTCGATATCTTGTTGTAACGAGCAATTTTAGCTCGATGTGCACCTCCTTATGTGAGTTCCACGTGTGGATCGGGTGGCACGCCGCCATGGTTATGTTGTGTGGATCGGGTGGCACGCCGCCATGGTTATGATTTCTCGGATCGGGTTGCGCGCCACAACAATGTGATGTTCAGTACAGTTCCCCATATCTGTCTGTGTTCTGTTTCCTATTTTCTGAAGGAAGCTCATATTAGCTGTGCGCCCGTGTCGCGTGTATGATTCGCGAGCGGGGTAATTGAAATTCCTTTTCAGAGTTCATTCTCCTTTTTGTATCGCATTCTAATTGGTAGCCTATTCGCACATTGTGGCATCATATGAGACTTTTGGTCATGTCGGGGTGGCTTATTGCCTGAGCAGTTCGTACTGGGTGAGACAAGATTGTTGGATTCAGGATCAGTGCAATCTGACTATATGGAATATATTAAGGAGCAAAGATCACGATTTGGTTCAGAATATGGTAATGTTTCTTGTCAGAAGTATAGACTCAATGATGGGTTGACTCGGCAGTTGATTATGAGTTTCTGCACATCTCTTCCGCTGTGGCGGTATTGTAAGTGTTAGGGTAAGACCGGTGTATGTCATGGGGTGCAATGGGAGCATCGGATTCGTGGAATTTCGACTAAGTTGATCAGAAAATGTTATTGTGATCCGGTGAGTAAAATGATGCAAGGTGTGAATTCAGCAAGTTATGCAGTCACGCTTGGGTATAGCGTGTGGTGAATGATATGGTGATCTTATGTTGGAAATAGGTCGAGCATAGAATTCCGGATGTTGGAATTGGGCTTTAAGGCCTATCTGCTTGGATAAAATGAAGTATCTTCAGAATTGATTGAGCGAATGCGCTCAACCGAGTTGTGGTAGCACGTGGAGGTGCATAAAATGTTAAACAACGATTTCAGACCACCCCAGTGTAGTTCTCTGCACGTTCGAGGACGAACGTATGTTTAAGTGGGAGAGAATGTAACGACCCGACCGGTCGTTTTGAGCCTCAGTGCTCCGTTCAGTAGTCAGAGGCCATGAACAGCTTCATTTCAGGTATTGCGACTTGTACGCGCGGTCGGAATTGAGTTTCGGGAAATCCGAAGTTGATTTGGGAAGAGAATTCTTATTTTAGGAGCCTGAAGTTGAAAGAATGAACTAGGATGGGAATTCTGAGCAAACGACCTCAAAATCAGGACCCGAAGGTTCCAGCAGGTTCGTATGATGATTTCAGACTTGGGCGTATGCCCGGTTTGGGTTTTGGATAACCCAGGAGTGTTTTGGCGCCTATTGTGGAAGTTAGCATTTTAGAAAAAATTTCATCGGTTTGGCTTGAAGTGCATTTCAGTGTTATCGAGGTCCGTTTGGGATTCCGAGACTGTGAATAGCTCTGTACGGTGATTTTGCAGTTGGGGGCGCGATTGGAAGTGAATTCGAAGGTCCGTAGGCCATTTTGAAGCCATTTAGCTTAAGATATAAATTTGAAGGTTTTTGAGAAGTTTGACCGGAAGTGGACTTTTTGGTATCGGGGTCGGAATCCGATTCTGGAAGTTGGAGTAGGTTCGTAATGTCAAATATGACTTGTACGCAAAATTTGAGGTCAATCGGACGTGATTTGATAGGTTTAAACATCGGAAATAGAAGTTTGAATTTTTGAAGTTCATTGAGCTTGGATTGGAGGTCGATTCATGATTTTAGCATTGTTTGATGTGATTTGAGGCCTCGAGCGAGTCCGTAATGTGTTTTGGGATTGGTTGGTATGTTTGGTTGGGGTCCCGGGGGCCTCGGGTGGATTCCGGGTGGTTAACGGATCGAAAAATGGGATTTTTGGAAGGTTGAGGACTGCTGGTTGTTGTCATAACCGCACCTGCGGAAAACGGGCCGCAGGTGTGGCGCCGCAGAAGCGGCTAAGAAGGCACAGGTGCGAATTTTTGATCAAGGGCCGGAGGACTGCAGATGCGGTCAAGGTTCCGCAGAAGCGGGACCGCATCTGCGGAGAAGTGGTCGCAGAAGCGGATTTGGGTCGGCTCAGAGTGGACTGTAGATGCGGTCAAATTTCCGCAGAAGCGGGACCGCATCTGCGAAGGGCGTATCGCAGAAGCGGAAAAGGGCAGCCTTGGGCGGACCGCAGAAGCGGTGATTGGTCCGCACCTGCGGAACCGCAGAAGCGGTTAAGGGACCGCAGGTGCGAAAATCGCTGGAGGCAGAAGGGATGTTTTAAATCGGGGTTTGAGTTCATTTCACCCATTTTTCATGGCTTGGGCGGTTTTTGGGGGAGCTTCAAGAGAGGATTTTCATCATCAACGACAAGGTAAGATATGCTCACCTATTATGAGTTAAATACATCAATTATGGGTGGTTTTAAGCATGAATTGTGTAGAAAAACTTGGGGTTTTTTGAGGGAGAAAAACCTAGAAATTATATTCTTGGAATTTAACTACGATATTGAGTATGAGATTTAGTGAAAATTATATATTTGAGTTCCTAAGGTCATGGGTAACCTTTATCTTCGAAAAATTTCGGATTCTGGGCACGTGGCCCCGAGGATGTTTTGGTCAACTTTTCGATCGGAGTTAAGAATTGCTATAAATTTGATCATAACGAATATTTGTGCATATATTAATGGATTTGCGTAACCGTTGGCTAGTTTGGAGCGTGGTGCATCAATTAGAGTCTTCGGAAGGGCTTGGATGCCAGTTATGGATCTTCGGAGCGAGGTGAGTCTCCTTCTAACCTTGTAAGAGGGAATTGTCCCCATAGGTGAAATAATTGATTGTGTGCTCCTATTTGCGGGGGCTACGTACGCACGAGGTGACGAGAGTCCGTGCGTAGCTACTATGATGCTATTACCCGGGTAGTTAGGATCCAAAAGCATGTTATACTTGGATTGTTTATGAACTCATTGATAGCTTGAATTGCTTAAATCAGGTTGAATTAGTAAGTGAATTTCCAGAAGGATTAAACTTAATTTCTTAAAATTTGTTAAAGGAGAATTGGTTTTATTTGGATAAATATTCCCCGATGAGTTCTTAATTGACTGATTGAGCATGTATCCCTATGTGTACCTGCGTCGCATGCATGATTCGCGAGCAGGGTATGTGTTTATTTATGGAACGGGCCGAACGCCTCGGCAGATTAAATAGATGCATCTATGGTTCGTGCCGTTCGACCCTAGGCAGTGCAAAGTTTACATTTCTGTTGGAGCGGGCCGTCGACCTCGGCATGATTTGCGCCTGATATATATATTGTTTTCGGAGAATTTTAAATGTTGATATTGCCTTTCATGGCTTGATATAAATTGATAAGATAATGAAAAGTAAACCTTGAAAATCCTTTATTATTTGTTAATGGTGTTTACGTGTCTTCTCGCTTTGTGAATTAGAACTGCTATATAAATCCATGTTTTCCTCACATTTTTAGTATATCTTCAATTGACCTCTAGTAAGTGTCGAAGTTGACCATCTCGTCTCTACTTCTTCGAGATTAGGCGGGATACTCATTGAGTACATGTTGTTTACGTACTCATACTACACTTCTGTGCATTTTTATTGCACAGGTATATTTATTTCTAGCAGCCCACTAGGCGTAGCAGCGCGGATGATTTGGGGCTAGGCGAGTTACATTATTCGAGGCGGCTCGCAGCTAGTATAGCCCTCTTCAGTACATTGTATTTATTTCCTGTCCATTGTATTCCGGACGGATGTTGTATTTTATTTCCTTATCAGTAGATGCTCATGCACTTGTGACACCGGGTTCTGGGATGGTTTGAAGTATTGTATGGACTGCTTATCATTTAAATTTGATTTGAGATTATGTTCTTTAAAATTGCTAAATTTGAAGGAAAAATCATAGATTTCAGAAGTATTAAAACGAGAACTTGATTAAGTAATTTGGTTGGCTTTCCTGACAGTAGTGTCCAGCGCCATCACGACCCTTAGTGGATTTTGGGTCGTGACACTTCCTCCTTGCTAGTCTGCCTGTAACCTCACTTTCACTGATTGACCCATCTTCTTGCTTTTTTGTAGCATAATCCCATAGGAGCGCTCCATAGCTTCTACGATGTTGGTCAATATCAGAAAGGTCTTCTGCGGGAATCGACAAATCTCCAAGGCTAACATACTCCGCAAAGGCAGCAACAAATACACCACAATCGCTGCAGAATAACAAATTTAAACAATATTTACCAAATTATTAGAAATAAAAAAAGAATTAAATGCATAGAAAGAGAGAATAGATTTTTTACAGTGATCCTTCTTTTTGCTGTGGAATCTCTCCAACGAGCCACTGAATGTTAAGAGGGTCGGTAACTGATTTTTCGATGTATGCCTTTGTTGTCTTGAAGTTAATGTCTTTACGCTTCCCATAGAAACCAGTGCATGACAAATACAAAGGGATAATAACATAAAACTTATCGACACGGGATTCAACAACTTGATGGTTGTGTGAAGAGACCATGGAATCATACGCATAAAGTTGCCTGTTTGCAATGTCGAAAACAACCAACACCCAATGGAATTTTTCTACAATATTGACGGGCATGATCACATAGTCAACTTCATCCCATGCAACATTGGCAAGTAGTCTATACCCCAAATATATTCTGCAACAACATCTTGGGGTTTAACAACAAAATACATCTTTTCTGGAGGTGAATTTATGAACTTTTCATAAATTTGTTTTATCCTGGTCTTGAACACATAATCCGTTGTGGTAAACCTGGTACTGTTTTTGGGGCCATACTTGCCTCTTTTCCTCAAGTAATACATTAAAACATTAATGTGCTGCAACCAAAAATAATTGGCATATCAACAGCAAGTCAACTTCAAATAAACTACATATAACTACATTATAACTACAATTAACTACAAAACAGAACCAAAAAATATAAAATGATATCTAAGAATAATTCTACAATTTAAACTACAAAACAACATTTAGAATTATGTCTACATCATATCTACAATTTATACTAGAAGTCATCTTTATATATTATACATATCTATAAAATAAATACAATTAAACTACAAAACAGAAGACAAGATATCTACAAATCATGTATTGGAAATAGACTCCTTGATACTTACCGAGTCATTGAGGACTTGATCGGGGTGAGCCAGGGAATAGAACCATTCCTTCTTATCAACCTTTTCCACTCCAAGGTCTAACCAAGGCTTAATTTGGTTATCCTTTATGGAAAACGGAGCCTTCCTCCTGTGACAACAAATAAATGACAAAAAAAAATAGTAGATTGAATTAGATATGTAAAAGATAAATGCTGAAAAGCAATTGTCAAATTATACATTCGTACCTCTTTGAACCTTTGTCAATAAAGTGGTATAACCACTTGCTGAAGTTCTCTAAAATATCCGGATCTACATTTTCACCAATAACAGTAGTAAAAGGGTGCTTTAGGTAGAAAATTTTAGGTCCAACCGAGCTGCTGCTCCCAGAACTGTATAGAGGGATAAATGGTGATCGGGCATGCTTTCCCGAATGCCTTGTTCTCCCCGGATGCATAGGTGTTGCATCATCTTGTATGGGCTCGCCAAACATAACCAACTGGGATAAGTTGTCAGGAAACTCAAAATCATCTAGTGTGACCCCATTCTTCTCAACTCCTGATCCTTCTGAATCACCTAGATCCACATACTCTGCATCTGCACCTTCATTGTCATCTTCCTCGATGACATGCTCGGTCTGAGCTGCTACTGTCACTCCGTGAATTGGGGACTGTGCATTAATATCTTCCATCATTGTAACACAATTCATATCTTACTTAACAAGAATGGTGAAATTTATAAACAACAAGAAAATATCTCTGAATGACAGTACGATACCTGCTTTGTCTTCATCAGCTGCAACTTGAAAATGTGTATGTAAATCACCATGTGATGGAAGATTTTCTTGACCAATTGCACCTTCAACATGTTCTGTTTTATAGTTGAAAATGGTAAATAATACTGGATAATGGTGAATTGAAAGTTGTAGCATATAAACTATTAAAATTGTAGATAATTTGTGGATAAGTGTAGATATGTTGTAATCACTGACACAAATTGTAGATAATTTATAGGTATTTTGTAGATACCTGTTTTAGTGGTGCTGGCTTGCACTTGTTCCCTAATATTGAACTGAAAATGCTCATTGTTGAAGTCATTTTGTTGGTCATTGTTTTTTGTTGAACTGCTAGCAAACTAAATATTCTATATTAGTTTGTATATATTTTTTCGGATGTCTAAATTGTTTTGCTATAAAAATAAAAGTCAGATCTTACCTTTGCATCATTTTGCACATTTCTACTATTTATTATTTGCAAAACAGTCTGGACAGACTCATCTATAAACACTCGAAGGCTATCGATTTCTATAAAGACAGCTTTCCTGAAATCTTCAAGCTTTCTATCAACCTACAAGTTACAATATAATAAGTTGTTAACTTCATAATATGTCCTAACATACAATGCAAAAACATATGCTATTATGTGAAGATATATATCAGTATTTATAATTTTGTAGATGTTTGGTAGACGGTTTATGAAATGTAGATATATTGTAGATAAAATGTAGATATATTGTAGTTTATATGTATTACCTGCTCAATTCCTTTTTCTACTTTACTGATCTTCTCGGCAATAGACTCGTTGTCCTCTTCTCCATCTATTTGTTTGGGTTCCAATGTCGGAGGATCAGCATTGGCAACCTCAGATTTTTGTTCACCTTCTTGAACTTTGTACTCAATTTTGTCGGGCAAAATCAGCACTCCAATCTCTTCTCTAGATTCAACTATGTTAGTAAACTGTATGAGGAAAAATAAATTAGTTTGATCAGGGCAGAAAATGTAGAATACTTGTAGATATGTTGAAGGTAAATGCATAATCATAATAAAATAAGGTATACCTTTATCCACTCAGGCTTTATCATCTTCTCTTCAAAGGCAGCTAACCAAATCAGCCCCTTAGTAGCTGACCATCTTAGTATGCGAGGTATTGAGTTAGAACACCTCATAGCTAGATCAGTGCTGATAGTAGAGAAACACTCATAAAGCCATACTTGCAATGCTAGTGAGCATCCCCGTATGAGATAAGAATGTACATACGGATTTAGTCTGTGCCTCACAGATTCCATCAGCTGGGTGAAAGATTTAATACCCCATGGGTATGACTCATACTGCCCAGATTCTACCAAATAGAACCTAAAGTGATCTACAAAAGAAACATGATCTTTGTCTGAAGGACAAATGAAAAATTCTAAAAGATAAAGTATGTACAACTTCACCACATCCTCATCGTTTACCCAGGATCTAGTGGTTACTATCTATTTCAAATAAGACTTCTCCCCTCTTAATTTTTTAGGAAAATAACTGCTCATTATTTTGCTAACATAAGTGGGAGTATAACCAAAATCAGTAACCTGTGTAACACATCTTAGACCAGTAATTAATGCAAACTCACGCAATTCAAAATTTAATGTTTCACCCTTTAACTGTACAAAAAAATAGGATTCATTGGATTTGGTCAATTCATACTTCATCAAAAGATGAATGGATTGGTTTTGCATGCATATGGTGGGAAGAGACAGTAAGTATCCAAAACACGTCTTTTTGAAAAGATTCAAACCATTTGAGGATAGAAGCTCTTTAATCTGGCTAGGAATGCTAGGATCACACAAAGTGTGGAATCTAAGCACCCCATAATCAACATTATGTGGGGCAAAAAATTGTCCATTCTGCACAAAATTCAAATTAATAAAATTCATAAAAAAGGATAAATTCATCTACATATTGTCTACAATATAACTACAAATGATTATATAATATCTACAATTTAAAGCATTTTCTACAAAAAGGAAGCAACAACAGATAACTACAATTCTGCTTCAAATAATAGTAGTTACCTAACATTATAACTACAAAAAAACTACAAAATATCTAAAATTATAACGGCAGAACATCACAACTACAAATAATCTTCAAAATTAAGACAATTAACCTACACTTGTCTAAAACACGTATAACACAGATTTTAACATCCTAAACCAAACAAAAAAATTATACGTGTTTAGGGTGTTTTTTTGAATGTTTCTTCATTTTTAGATTTTTCAAACCAGGAGACACCTTTGATTTCTTTCCTGTTCGAAGATTAGGGACCTCTTCTACAAAGTCATCATCTACAGAAATCTCTTTTCCTTTTCTTTTGACTTGTTTGACTGGTGTAGAAGTTTCTCCAATAGCTACATCAATTTTTTTTGGTTCTCATTTCGACTCTGATTTGTCGGGGAGAGGAACTATGACTACTCTCTGTAATTGCATGTGTAGATTTACCTTGATTTTTGGGTGATTTTGGGATAAAACACTCAAATCAAAGGATGGTATATCAGCTACTGCTGGTTTATTAGGACTCTTTTTCGAACCTTTTGTTGTTCTTCATTGATGAACTTCAACTAAAGTAAAATGTGGAACAAATTTGTTTAAAGGGTTTCTTCAATTTTGAGTGAATTTAGAGGGAAATTGGGTGGTTTCAGAAGAAGGACAATGTTTAGAAAACATGGGTATGGGTAAAAAGAACGTGGGGTACGGGACTGGGGGGTTAGGAGAGAGAAAGTGAGGGATGAGTGAAGATACTGAAATTAAACGGAAATCCTTTAATTAAGGAGTAAAAAATATCTCATTAATTATAACCTTAATTAGTTATGGTATAGAAATGATAATTTGGTATACTAAGTGTAATTAAGTCAAACCTTAAACATGGAGGGTAAAAAGGTTTCCTATGTGGCATAGGAATGTAAAAATTCCTTAATTTAATTCCCAGCGCCCAGCCCAACTGCCCAAGCTCACTCTAAAGATTAGGGCTTACTTTAGACTTGTCGAATCTCAGTTCTCTTTTCCTGTTTTCATCTTACCTTGTTTGAGCATCTGATGACTATAGAGGCAATGTCTTGGTACATTGTGATTCTAGTCAATTGACAAAACTAATTGAATTCTATTATCTTTTCCAATTCTTGTTAGTTGCAAAAGTTTAACTTTATTATTGGAGAGCTAGGATCTTTATCTTTGTCAAAGCATATCGGAGTTAACTAATTATATTAGTGTCACTGTGGGAGCGCAAGTTCTTATATATTAGGCTAATGAGTGTTTTGCCAAATTATAATTACATTGGCTTTGTGAAAGTGATTTTCTTTTAAGTGCAGATATTTCTCATTCTGTAATTGTTATAAGTTATTCTACACGTCCTAATTTAAGTGCAGATTTTCTTTGGTACTTTGGTTGCACAAGTCCTTACTTCCTTCAACACTAATAACTGAATAAGTAATAACGAGTGACAGTTACTAACAGAAACAGCATTTCGTTGTTCTTTCTCAGTGAATATTAAACCGAAACCGCACCAAACTAAAATAATAAATACCGAACAGTACCAAAATACTTTGGTATGGTATTTGGTATACATAATTGATAAACCGAATATCGAAATACCGAACCGAAATTCTTAAATACCGAACCGAAATACCGAATGCTCACCCCTAAATAAAAAAACTTTAAAAAATCACATAAATATAACACTAAAAATTATGTTTGAGCTATTTCTAAAATAAAAGTGTATGCTTAGATTGCTCCATTAGATTTCAATGGTAGCCCTAATGACTGCCACGTCATTGTTCAAAAATTAGATGGTCTGGAATCTGGATGCTCTCTTTTTCTTTATGTTTTTCACAAATAATTGTCAAACATATGTATTAACATGACAACATTGAAGACAAAAAAAAAAAACCATCTGTGATATTGTAATTTGTAACCGAAGTCTAAATTATAAAAGAGCTACACAAATAAAACTGTTTATTAAAGTTTTGAGGTGTTTAGTTCAAATACTTTTTTTTTTGCTTAAAAATTAGTAGCATAGAATTTAGTACCTATGGATATGAAAAAAAAAAAATTTCATTTGCCTTTTATTTATTTTCAAAGCTAGGTTATTGAAATCTTTAAAATTATATTTAATAAAATTTAATCAAAAAAATATTTATTAATAAACCTTTTGCAATTGAAACATAATATAAAATTTTCCACTCTTAATACATGTTAAAAATTATGTTAGATCTTTATAAGAACAAAAAAATCCAATATAATCCCACAAGTGTGGGTATGGGGAGGGTAGTGCGTATGCAGACCTTAATCCTACAGTGAAGATATATTTTTATACATTTCAAATAAGGAAAGATTTAATACACAAAATTAGTTGATTTAAAACTCCTTAATTTTTGGGGAAAACTTAAATGAAAATTTTGTCAAATGTGAAATCTAATTTTTAAAGGGTAAAAAAAACGAACGATATTTCGTTAATGGGATTCGTACTTTTAATCTAATATATATATATATATATATATATATATATATATATATATATATATTAGTTATTCCCCAAGCCAAAATTTTCTTAACAGATAGCAAGAAATGCATTTGCTAGTGGACATGAGATGGCTGAAAAGGCAAAACAAATGCAGAGGTTCCAAGTTAAGACTTCCGGCAAAATGGGCTGAAAAGAAGCACTTGCAAGTAGAATTAAGAGGGTGTTTGGCTAAGCTTATAAGCGGGTCAAATTAATTTATAAGTACTTTTCGGTTTATCTACGTATTTGGTAAAGTTAAAAGTGCTTATAAGCCAAGTGCTTATAAGTAAAAACTAAGCCATGAGCTGGTCACCCCCAGGTTATTAATTTGTAGCTTATAAGCACTTTAAGTTTGACCAAGATTTTTACTATTTTATCCTTAAATTATTCCTTTTTAGAACAAAACTCTTACATCGATACTCACTACCTCAAGTATTTTTTTCAACCTAAACCCCGCCTATTCAAGTCTGCAATTCTCATTGACTATTTAAGATAAGCAAATTCTCTATTTCTTTTGCATATTTGTATCTATGTGATTGTGCATTAATCTTTGAACTGTATATAATAAATGAGGACACATAAAATTTTTGGTGTATTGCTTTCTAAGTGTTGTGGTGATGAAGACAGTGTTTGTTTCTATTCAAATATTTTGTCCTATTTAGGTTTAATTTTTTACTGAGAAACTTTTGTCGATTTGTTAATTATTACTCCCTCCGTTCCAGTTTATGTGAACCTATTTACTTTTTGGTCCGTTTCAAAAAGAATGACCCCTTTCTAAATTTGGTAACAATTTAGCTTAAACTTACAATTCTACCCTTAATGAGAAAACTTTTATAACTACACAAATACTTCTGGGCCCCTTTTTGACTTGTTAAGGACCACAAATTCCAAAAATCTTCATTTTTTCTTAAACTCCGTGACCAGTCAAATAGGTTCACATAAATTGGAACGGAGGGAGTATAACTTATAATTATATGCTATCATAAAATAAATTATATTTATGATAAAAATTATCTTATCTAAGCATAGTTGTATTTAAAATAAAATGACAAATATAATATTTTGTATTTGAATAGATCTGGAATCTAAAATTTTGAAGAAATTATGCCCTTATATGTGTAAACAGTTCTAAGGTTATTTGAGTTATTTTAACAGAAAAAGAGCTTATCAACACTTTCTTTTATCAAATACTACAGCAGTTTATTATCAATTTCAGCACTTGTATCTAGATATGTAACTGCTTATTTATTAAGAGCCCGTTTGGCTTAGCTGATTTAGAGTAGCTGATAAGCATTAAGTGCTGAAAAGCAATTCTAAGTGCTGAAACTGATTTAAAAAATAAGCAGTTACGTGTTTGGATAAAAATGCTGAAATTAATAATATGCAGCTGAAGAATTGGGTATACGAAGAGTTTTGTTTAAAAAAAAAGTAGGGATAGAATAGTAAATATTTTGGTCAAACTTAAAGTGCTTATAAGCTGAAATTTGATAAGTTGGGGGACACCAACTTATGGCTTATTTTTAGCTTATAAGCATTTAACTTATAAACACTTTTAATTTTACCAAATGCGTAGATAAACCAAAAAGTGCTTATAAGCCAGTTTGACCAGCTTATAAGCTTAGCCAAACACCCTCTAAAACAGTTCCAACACTTAAAAGTGCTTTTTAGCACCTAATGCTTATCAGCTACTTCAAATCAATTAATCGAACGGGCTCTAAATATAAAATTAATTGCGTTTAAATCGTTATGTGAAACATTTTCGGGATTCATCTCTTCCTAGCCACCCATAACAATGTATTTCTTACCACTAATCTGGATTTATTATTTGTTACAAATTATCAACAAAGCACTTTGCCACTTTCAGTAATGATTTCAACTTTTGTTTTAAAAGCACTTTTTAAGTGTACCAAACACTATAATAAGCTAAGAAGTACTTAAATCAAACTCTTGAAGAGCTAATTGGAATACTATCTGTTTAAGAATGTTATCGAGGAATTAAAGTGATAAAACTTATAATGTCTTCTAGCCGATAAAAGTATATATTGCAGTATGTGAATTTCACTTACCCTGGTCGGATGTCATATCCTTTTAGATTTGCCGCAGCAGTTAGGGCATTCCTCCATCTTTGCACCTTTTGCATTTCCTCAACATCATCCTTATACTTTGTTTCATGTTTGTCAAAGGCTTCTGCAAAGCTCTCCCTCTGGTTTCGGACGTCTGATGGGTCCACATCATAGAAGACCGGTATGACAGTTTGTCCATATTCATCCTTGCATTCCATGATCTTCACTAGCTCATCCAAGCACCACTTGGATGTAGCATAATTCTTTGAGAAAATGATGACGGCAAATTGAGACTCTTCGATAGCTTTCAAGAGTTCTTGACGCGCCATGCTCTAATCTTTTATCATCTTGAAAGGTGAATATTCCCTTGTTTCTCATAGGTGACTTGTAAACGTTTTGCGAGTATCTCACCTCTAAAACTTAGGAACACATCGTACTTCCACCGAGGACAGTACAGTGAATTACTCACAAAAGAAGAAGAAGCCATGAATTCCATTGTACGTCTGAAAAGAAACACAAATTGTGTGGATAGATGGTAATAAGATCAGGAAAGAGAAACAAATGAAAGATGAATGTTTCTGTGAATTAATCAGCTATTTAATGCTCTACTCCACTTCTGATTAGAAAATTTTATTGTTATTGGGTATTGTTTGAAGTGTAACAGAAGGACGTAGGAAATTTCTTCAAAGACCCCCAATTGTAATATGTACACAATTGACAGCTAAAAGTACTAGCCGATGAAGCTATGAATGAGAAAAAAGGGGGAACTTTCTGAGAAGTATTATTGCTCCAAAGTCCCTCTCTTTTTGGAAAGAGAAGGAAACAGTGCATCACAGGGCCCTCTCCTTCAATAATTACGCACCAATTTATCCATAAAAAAGTGAGGATATTATAAATATAATTTTATTTATGGTGAATGTCTATATTTAGAGAGATTCTAAGGTTTATTACTTGGTAGCTAAGTCACTCTTTCCCTATAAATAGAGGTTCTATTCCATTGTAATTCATCCCAAAATCAATAAGAATTCTGTCTCCCTACTTTTCTCTGCAATACTCTTGTTCTTCATTTATTGTTTTATAACACGTTATCAGCACGAGACTCTAACCAATTGAGTAGAAGCTTTGGGATTGAACATAATGATTGTCCATTGGTCCATGAACTTCCTTCATGATTAAATTCTGGAGTTAAGGTAAGTATTTTACTTTATTTTCTCTTTTAAAGTCTTGAATTCTATAATTTGATTTTATATACAAACAAAGACAACAAAGTTTGATTATAACTCTGATAGAGTTTGTAAGAAATTATAACATTCGAATTGGTAAAATTTCTCTGTCTTGCCATGATTAAATTCATGTATGATTGTGGGCAAAGAATTGAAAACACGTCCCATTGAATTTGCTCCATTCTCATTCTCATAAGAGAATGTGATAGCAGTATGTGATAAGTCTGAAAGAAGACAATACTATCAATGTATCAATAGATGTGGACGTGGCAATAGACGAAATTATAATCGTCATCATTGTGATAATGGAAATAATAAGGATTCTCAAAATAATCCTTCACTCTGTGAAAGTAATATTTGTCATCGATTTGACATGAGATTTAATAAATCACATATAGATGATTATGGTCCACTCATGATGTGAATGTGACAACATCTGATTTATGAATACATATTCATTATTGGAAGAATATGAGCGTGCTAGTGGTAGTGAATATACCACACTCACCTCTAGAAGGAGGTTTTGAGATGATATAAGAAAGTAATGTCATTATTATGGCATGAATGGTCATTGGTCACGTACCTATTGTATGCCAAAATATTTTGGCTATGTGATTATTAAAAGACAATGGTAATGCAAGAAACAAATCTTGCATATAATTTTGACTGTAACCATAATGGTATAATTTTCTCTTTAAAAGGGATATTCAACATATGGGTGTTGATGAATATGTGGTAGTACAATACTAATTGAGAGCTCTAGAAGAGCCAATTATACTATTTTGGAGAAAATTGATTATCAATAAGACGTTGTGTTGTAGCAAGTCTCAAAGAAACTTATTGAGTTTCTAAAGTATTCGCAAAAGCGGTTGATTATATTGAGACTATAAATAAAGGAAAGATTTAATATATTCCATAACTACAACTTGTAGCGGGGTATTATGTATGTGAAAGCTAACCGTTTTATTCTCCAATTTGTACTACATAAACAAAAGAATGCCACAATAAAGAGAAGTTTATTGATATAAAAACCCATATCATAATAAACTTGAAGTTTGTTGATAATTGCACACGTCATGGTGTAAACCTGAACTTTATCAATATTGATAATTTATTCAGTTGGCATAATTGGTTTAGCCATATCAATTTAAGTATGATGTGCAAAAATAAAAGGGAATTCACATGGGTAAATATTAAAGAACTAGAAAGTTCTTTACGAATTCTCTTATATTGCTTGTTCTAAAAGATAAATTGACCAACTAAAATTGGGATTGAATCCCATGAATGCTAAAAATTTCGAAGGTGAATATGGGCTCATTCATCCGCCATGTATATCACATAAGATGCATCTATGAGATGGTTACATGTGCGATTATTATTAACCCGCAACATGGTGTTTGCGAGGTAACTTGCTCAATAATTTGATTTAGAGCATAATTTTCAGATTTTTTATTCAAGATAGTTATCTTGATAAATTGGTTTACATCATAGTTGGTTTAGCAAAATAATTTATTGAGTGCCTCCACTTAATAGCTAAACTATTGCTTATGAGAACAAAGTTATCTATATCAATTTGATATAGGTTATATACGAAAGTATATTACATTCTCCCCTCACAAGTGGTTCAGTGTCAGGAACCAAATAATTTCATCTTATTATTATTGATGCGCGATATATATTTTGATTAACACCATAACGCACAAAGGTGGATTCTCAAAGTTGAGGTAACAAGTTAGTTTTTCTAACATGAGGGGGAGACATGATAAACAGCTGAGAAAAAGTTACGTGGAATGAAATATCATTTGTACATCTAGATCCTCGAATAAGATAATATGAACTTGAAGTTCATAAAAGGATAATTCATTTGCAATATATTGCAAAGCATGCCAGACGTATTTACTGATCCAAAGAAAGTAACTATATTCTCATTGCAAATGCTCCTATTAAGTCCTAGAAGGACAAAGTCTATGGTACGCTTAAAATGTATAGACTAATCGGTTTCAAATCAACTTCTTGATAAAGAAGATGAGCAAATGATCAAAATGATCATAATAAGGAGGCAAGTGGTCTAGAAGATCATATGACATAACACTTCATAAAATCTCCGGAGAGGTTTAGGTACCTGAAATGAATGAAGAGATCTCTATGTTATGTCTTTATTAAAAATGTTGAAATCGATATAAAATGTTCGTCGACGACATCTATGGTACCGCTAAATATATATATGAGGATATTAAGTCTGAAGAAACAATTCGAATAGAATTGGTTTGATATGAAAGACATGTAGTTTTGAACATGTAGTTCAAACACTTGAAAGTATAAAATCAATGGTATGTGCAATCAGTTTTCGATATCTTATATGCCCAGCATGACATGAAAACTTGATATGCATCTAAAGTCTATTATATGGCTTATATGACTTAAAAATCCTTGAAGGATTTAAATTGCTTAAAGCATATAGAATTCATGGTCATGAAGTACTATATCCTAAATGCAATTTTTGCACATATGTATCTTGCTATAACTATAAGCATGATAATATGATAGCAAGTGTTTTCATCCCTATGTGAAGATATTGAAATGATGATTCCAACAAGATCATATGAAGACAATACATCTATCAGGGATGATGATTTCAAGGTGAAACAACAAGATCAAATATCTACCAACGATCTTTTGAAGATGGTGCACAAGATTGGAATGCAAATGATTAAGGATGTGAATTGATGCTCTCATCAGGGAGAATTAATACTTAAGAGAGATTTTCTTAATATATTGTTTTATAACACATAGTTGATAGAACAGAACAGCTTATTATCTGCTAGTGCACGGAGGAATGAGAAAACATCAACCAATCGTAATAAAAACAAAAAGAAACGCCGCTGCCGGGGATCGAACCCGGGTCACCCGCGTGACAGGCGGGAATACTCACCACTATACTACAACGACTTGCTGTTGACGTCGGCTAGTGATTTAAGTTTTTACTTTATGTTTTTCTAAAACTGGGGAACTCAGTTCGAACATAACATCACGCTTGAACAGCTTAACGATGATAGTGATTTAAGTTTTTAATATACTTTTTACAATGATATGAGATGGAATACTGAATATTTGTGTGTTTTATTATTTTTAATTGTGAGAAAAGTATTTTCGACCAAAACTTCAAAAGAATGACTTCCTTTACTTAGAGACACAAGTCATAATCTTTTATAAAAATTTCAACATTCTTATCAATCATTTTGTTTGATTATTAGTGGCACCCTTTAATAGTAAAAAATATCATCAAAATACTATCTTTGTATCCTATACTACTCCTTGTACGAGTACCATATATTAACTCTTTTTTTATTTAACAAAACACTAGAAAATAGTTCTAAAGATGATTTTCCAAAAATTTTATATGCAAAATGTTTTCCTTCATATGTATCTTTAAGCATAAAATTACCTCCCTTTTGAGATAAAACATAAAAAATCTTTATCCTTACGTGTTATAAATAGAAATTTTTACACCCTATTGAAAAAGCTTAATACCCTATTTATTTTAAACAAATACTATTTTAAAAAATTATATTATATAGCTACCTTTTACCCTTTATAGCAAAATATCTAATTATGGTAACATCCTACCCTTAAGCCACCATATACGCTAATTATTATTTTTCTCTCTCCTTTTTCAGATTTTCTCTCACATAATCACGTTAAAATTCACAAACCATGTTCCCTCTCTCTTTCTCTCTCTTTTGATACACTTTACTCTCTTCTCCCACAAAACCACGATTCAGACTTCTTCTCCCACCCACATTGCCTAGGTCTCCCCCATTCTCACTCCCCAGTTAATTTCTCTCTAAAATCTCGATTTTATTTTCTGATACAAGTTCTTGTGGTAAGTATTTAGCTTCTTAGATTTTGATACAAGTATTTAGCTTCTTAGATTTGGATACAGATTTTTGTTTGCTTTTGAAACAATAATCATTGTTATTGTTTACTCAACAGAAAGCGATCGTTTTTCTCTCCAATGTCGGATTCAACGTCACACAAGATGGTAACCAGAGGTATACCCACCAAACTACTCAATTTCGATGGGCCCTCTTTCTCTTTGCAAATCACTCAAGCGGAGTCGGAATTTGCAGGTGTATCAGCACCTACAGCTTCAGAGAGAAGAACTAAATTACACAATGACAAATCGAAAGAAGTCCAAGTTGTATTCATATATATTCAACATATTGTATTAATATGTATTCAGGAGTATTTGAATACATGTATTTAATATTAAGAGATCATATACCATCCCTGATACAAAAGTCGTTTTGTATTTAGTTGTATTTATATGTATTCAGAAAAAATAATCAGTTCTGATGAATGAAATATTGCATCTTTTTACAACACAATCATATCGTATGTATATAGCAGATTGTATTCATCTGTATTCAGATGTATACCAATACATATATTTAATATTCAGAGATC
Organism: Nicotiana attenuata; assembly: GCF_001879085.1. NCBI lineage: Eukaryota > Viridiplantae > Streptophyta > Magnoliopsida > Solanales > Solanaceae > Nicotiana > Nicotiana attenuata. Next base: position 205,268 of record NW_017672016.1, read on the forward strand.
ATATACCAACTATGTATTCAGATTTTATTCAGATCTGTATTCAGAGATCATGAATTAATATAATAGTCGTATTGTAATTATGTATTCAGATTTAATACACCAACTAAATATATACAGAATATATTCGCGAAAAAAGCCAATATGTATCATTGGTTGACCGATTTCTGTATATGAATGTATCAATTCTCTGTTTTTATTTGTTGAACACAGAAGCACACACGGAAAAAAAAAGAGAAAAGGGAAGAAACAGACTATCGGCGAATGCTATGTTTTGATGTATATAACGTTTTAGGAAAAAATTCAGATTATTCGCGTAAAAAAACAATTATGGGTGATGTAATTGGGTTAGTTGAGTTATATTAGGAGTCTATTATGTTAATTTATACACTTTCCGTTAAAAAAAATCTGAATAGACCTGGAATTGTGCAATTTACGTTACGACATACAGTCGAATACAGTCACATACACCCACATACATTCGTCTATCCAGCTGTAGCCCCATGTTTCGCGCCAACTTTTGCTACTGTATCCCATGAATACAGTAGCTTAAATACATCAAATACATCTTATAACAACAGAAAACGTATCTATAATCCGTAATATAGCAAATGGTATTTATAGATAGCTAATTACCGCTAAAAGATAGTGCTTTATGAAAATTTCTCTTATAAATATCAAAAGAGATTTTTTCCTTCCTATACTATATATGAAACTTTATTACCAAAAATGTGCACAGTTTCTAATTTACCCGCCCTGTCCACATTTTTCCTACAATAATTACACCATTCATTAAATACTAATTATTAGTAGCTGAATCTTCTTAATTAGGCGTGCTAAAATTCAGGAACAAAATCTTCTAATTGATTTAGCCACAAATCAAATCTGTTCAAAAGCTCAATTCGTCGAAATCAAATCTGTTCAAAAGCTCAGATCTCTTCTTCGATATTTTCGCTTAAGACACAAATCAAAAGCTCAGTTCGTCGAAATCAGAAGCTCAATTTCAAATTGTAGAAATCAATTCTGCAAAAGCTCTGTTCGTCGACATTCTCTCTACATCTCTCTCTATTTCTCAATCGCAAATTTCAGTAATACAAAGCAAATGAAAAGAGAGCAGCAGTTCCACCATTAACAGCCATTAAAAAGCTTGAAAGCTTTGAATTCAAATTTGGATTTTTTCAAAAATCATTATTTGTTTGGATTGGGTGTTGTTGAAAATAATCGGGAATATGGTTTGGAGTTTATATCTCAATTTTGAGGGGTTTTGGTGAAGATTAGACTTGGTTTTGACTGAATTTCAGATTGAAACTCGAAGAAGAAGAAGACATATTGCAGAAATTGTAGATTATTTGTATTCTGATTGTAGATGCTTTATTTTCTGTTTTCACAAATAAAAAACGGCTAAAACTTCTACAAATCTTCTGAAAAAGCGCAATTATGTCAAAAATCCCAATTATACTACAATTGAATGGGAATTGGGATATAAAAATTCAATGTACCCAGTTTGTAGATATTTTGTAGATAAATTGTAGATTATTTGTATTCTAATTGTAGATGCTTTGTTTTCTGTTTTCACAAATCAAAAACGACTAAAACTTCTACAAATCTTCTGCAGAAAACGCAATTATGTCGAAAATTTCAATTAAACTATAATTGAATGGGAATTGGGACATAAAAATTCAATGTATCCAGTTTGTAGATTATTTGTATTCTGATTGTAGATGCTTTGTTTTCTGTCTTCACAAATAAAAAACGACTAAAACTTCTACACTAATTACTTGGCGCTTCTTTCCGATTGCTTAGACTTTGTTGACTTTATGAGTATGGATGCATCACAACCCTGAAGTTCAGTTTTACGTTACGTAAACGAGCACAATTAGAAGCAATTTTTTGAATTTATAAGTATCTTGAATACAAAATAGAAAATATATTCTAATAATTAAAATTATGAGCAATAGGAAACGGTGTTGACAAGATATATTTTCCATTTCCAGGTGATAGTGCTTTTAACGATAAAACGAATATACGAGATATAGCTTTCTGCGCATTAACTCTGGAATAATGCTTGCATAGAACCAGGTAGAGGTACTGTTTTGTACGGGGTGTTATTCGTCACTGTTTCTCAATTATATATTTTTCATTTTGTAAGTAAATACATTTTTTTCTACACTATATGTAAATAGACACATAGACATTGTATAAAAATAATACAAAGTAAATTGATAAATCATGTAACTAATTTTAGTTGCATGATTCTTTTTATGTTTAATAACAATACATAAACGTGGGTGAGGGTGAGGGTTTGGGAGAGAGAAACGTGGAGGGGTGGGATATACGGTACCTTGAATTAAGAAGGGATATATGCTGCATTAATTGTACCCTTAAAATACACTATGGTATAGAATTGGTAATTTGATATACTAAGTGTAATTAAGTCAAACCTTAAACATTGAGGGTAATAAGGTTTCCTATATGGCATAGGGATGTAAAAATTCCATATCAAAACAGAGGTTTATCATTGCACGGCCCATTTTGAATGATGAGTATTTCGATCTTAAAACTTTATTAGACAATTTCCTAGCATATTTTGTGAATTACTACTATTAGAAAATTATTTGCTCATTCAAATTTCAGAATTAGCTTAGAGCAAAGAAATGCATTTGCGCTTTGAACACTTTGGGTGAGAAAATGATCTCATTCCAATTCCTGTCACACACAAGAGCCAGGATGCTTTTAGTATAAGAAAGTATTATATAAAGAAAATTAGTAAAATTTCATTTGATAGAAGCAAATATTATAATATACTGCTCCCTCCGTTTTAATTTAGATGAAATAGTTTGATTCTGCACAGAGTTTAAGAAAAAAGAAAAAGGCTTTTTAAACTTATGGTCTTAAAAACTTTGGCAGATCATGACATTTGTGTAGTTATAAAAGTTTCTCATTAAGAGTAAAATGAAGAGCTTAAATTTAAATTATTTCTAAATTTAGAAATATATCATTTCTTTTGTAATAGACTAAAAAAGTAAGTACCTCATATAATTTGAAACGGAGGGAGTCGTAAAAAGTGTCTGCAGTAAAATTCTTTTGTAAGTGCGACGGAACATTAATCAAGCAAAGAGCAGATTAAGGTATCATAAACGTGGGCATTTGGTCTAGTGGTATGATTCTCGCTTAGGGTGCGAGAGGTCCCGAGTTCAATTCTCGGAATGCCCCTTCTAATTAGTTGTTTTTGCTACAAAGCAAACTTTTATTTGAATCTTGCATTTGAACCAGCGTATTTTTCTGTAACAAATGCTGGTACAAAAGTAATCTTTAATAGCATTACTGGGACAAATATACATTTAGGTAGCACTGACTGATAAATATACATGGTAATGATATAGCTTTTTACATTCAAATTTCTTCATTACCATCAGATTAGGCCTGTAAGAAAATGATAAAACTGCACAACAGAGAAATGTTGCAAGAAATAGAGAAGATCAGCTTATACCATCAAAGACATATACAACCTATATCACACAACTCCTTTATCATCAGTACTAAAGAGCAATTTTTAGTGTTGATTTATTACTGTTCTCCAGGTGAGTCATTTGTCAATGGGCTGACAATTTCTCTTGAACATTCAGAGGAGCCTACTGATGCTGTCGCTGAAACTTCTTGAGCTGTGCTCGAATATGAATCTGATCTCTTAAGTTCATTGCTGTAGTCCTTCCCTTTAGAATCACTAACATTCCAATAGTCAGTCAACATCTTTTTCACACCAAAACCAAACTGAGAAAACTGTGATCTGTCTCCCTTTACTGGACTAATATGCTGAGAAGGCGAGAAGATTGGTGTGGTGAAAGGAGCTTTGATCTGACTACCTGAGACGTGTCGCGAGAGTGGAGTTCCAATACTTTTATGAGCAATGATGCCTACTTTAGAGATTGGAACAAAATGATCTGAGTGCTTTGTCAAATCATCCACGTAAATAAGGTCATCGATACGAGCCACAATATTGAAAGCCAAGCTCTCAAGCACTCTTGAGTAGCTCTCCAATATTGATTTCCCAACATCCTAAGAACATCATTGAACAACAAATATCAAACATGGAGTAGCTAAACAAGACAATAATAGTAGTGCTGATGAAAAATGAAAAATAAAGGGTGAGTTGATTTCAAGTGAAACCTTGTTATATTGGATCTTGCTCATGTCTAAGGTGGTCTGAGGAAGACCAGGAAACCGTTGTTTTAAGCAAAGCAAAAGGCTTTCAGCTCTATCGGATAGCAGCTCCCTCTTATCAACATCACTCACTAAATCTTTAACCATATCCCACGAGGACTTTGAATTGGATCGGAGCATACTATTTGAGGATTTTGGGTGAGTTCTTCTGCGCCACACGTAAATTGAGGCCTCCACTCGGTTTGCTATTTCCAATGCTTGATGCTCAGAAGATAAATCAAGGCAGTCAAGCAAACATTCAGGTGAAAACTGATCTGAGGTGATATATCGATGAATAAGATCACCTAAGCTAGCTTTTCCATTCTGTAGGTGGATAAAACACAACGCAAAATCAGCACCAATCTTGTAGTTCTCATTACATATATGTAAGAGTCAATATCTGCAAGGAAACCTGTACCTTAGGAAGATTTTCAAGATATGATTCAGGAACCTCCATTTCAGCTAAGGTGTTGCTGTTAATAGCCATTGCAGCTTTCAAGATTTGGTTTGTGCAGTCGCGTTTGTGCTGCAACTGCTTTTTTGCATTTTCGCTGAGACCATCGATGGGGACTCTAGGAACAGGAAGCCACCATTTCTCCTCTTGACGAGGGAGAGGATTTCGAAAAGAGGACGATCCATCAGCGTCTTCCCCTAAGATCCCCTGGTCAACATACCAGAACTCATTGTTTCTGAAACTGTCTAAAATCTCCTGTGAAAGATGCAAGAGAGTTTAGAATACATCATTCAACATCAAAAGGCTGAAATCTCAAGGAAAAGGAAAGTGTGTATCTTACAAGTAACATATTGTCTAGTTTTCGGAGTGCTGGAAGGTTGACATAAAGGTCCAACCGCGGCCTAGAAGTCATTACCTAGAACAAAACATGAAGAGCAAATGAACACAAATGTAACATTAACAGTTTGTCACTCCTACCTAAATATACATAGCCATTCTCAAGCAACAAGTCAAGTTTAAGTCCAAGTTCCAAATATTTGGTAACCATGTAAGACAGAGTAAAACTTGCAATTTACAAATAAACATATTTACCTCAAGCTTAGTGCCATCTGGAAATGTTTGCCAAGAGGGTGTCAATTCTACAATGTAATTACTAACACATAGAAGCCATTCCATTTCTCTTCTCCACATTAACCTCTTCTCTGTTGGTAAAGGTTCTAATCTCCAAATTTGCCCAAAAAGTGTAGCTAAGGGCAAAAAAAGAAAATTTGGAAACACAACTTTTCAATTAGTAAAACAGAAACACCAAAACAAACCAACCCATATTAATTGAAACTAAAATAACAAGGAAACATACCACATAGATTAGTTATAGCATTTGAAATTACAAGTGCTGTGCAAACCCCATTTCCACAACCAGACATGTCTTCACCCAACAGCAGCTTTGAAAATCTTTCCTTCATCATCTCAACTTCTACACAAACCCCAAAAAAATTCAACCAAAAATCCAATTTCCCTTGAATTTAAGAGATTTTGTCCATAGATTTTATTTCAAAAAAGAAAATCCAAATAATATTTGGAGATTATTTTGAACTTGAAATATAGAATTTGAACTTTGAAAAACAGGTTATAGGAGTTCAAGTTTTCATTCCCAAAACTTAGCTCCGCTTTGGCCATAGATTTTGGCTTTTTTGTTTTTCAAAAAAAAAATTGAAAACATTGTTTGTCGTAGAATATGATTAACTTTTGAAAAACTAAACCGGTTTTTGGTGAAAACTTTTCTTTCATTCACAAAACTATCAACTTTGTTTTAAATAAAATGCATGTCCAAATACAACTTCTAACTTCCAAACAAAAAAAAGAAAAATTCAACACAATTTCGAAATTTCTTTTTTCAAATTTCAACGAAATCTATGTCCAAACGCTAGCTTCAATTGCGTTTTCGTGTCTAAACAGCAACTTAAACTTCAAATACTACTTTTTTCCGGATATCAACCGATTCATATCCAAACGCCTAAGAATATGTAGAGTAACATACCTGATAAACAAGACCTTTGTTTTGCTAACTTCCTATTATCCACTTGTGGTTTCTCTACTTCTTCAGACTCATCAGAATTGGAACAATGCTGCTCCTCATTCTTCTTAATATGCCAAACAATTGAAGGTGGTGAACATGAATCCTCAGAGCTACTATGTTCACCATTCACAGTTCCCTCAGAACTTAAACTGCTCTCTCCTCCTTCCTCTTCGTTCACCTCAAAACCATCAACATTCAATTCAATTCCATCAATCTTGTCACTCAAAACCTCCATTTTATCATCAAGAAAAAAACCAGGAGAAGCACAATAAACTGAGTTGTTTGTCACTACTACAACCTCATCAAATTCAAATCTTTTACTGCCAAAAACTTTTGACACTTTTGCTTTTTGATACAGATTCTTGAAAGATTTACAAACTTGGAATTTGAATGCTGAAAAAGGGCCAGGGTTATAGTTCTTGGAGTTTGTACAAGTGTTTATAGGAATAAAATGCTTGAGCCGTGGCTGAAATTGCAGAGAAACCTCTTTTTCCATAAGGTTTTAACTTGAAACATGTCTGCTAACTGGAGAAGTTGTATAATTGAAAAAGAACACAAAAACAAAAAAAGAGAAACTTCGTTTAAGATAAAAGAAGCAATGATAATAATATGTGTAATGAAGAGAAAACAGTTTATAGAGAGTATGTACTTAAATGAGGAGCCTATACAATTACTATATGTCACAGTCACTCGTGTTGTTTTGTTGGGGTTTGCTTAAACAAGAGCTCTTAAATAATTATTGCTTATAACTACATTTTTGTAATAGTATAAGACTTCAATATTCAAGCTCCTTTCTGAGACTTTATTAAAGTTATTGTTGGTGTATATTACTTGGTTGTGGGAGTCGTGTAATTGACGGATCAACCCATAAAGTCTTTTACGTATGTCTTTTATTTTTATTTTTGTGCTAAGATATGATATAATATATGACGTTAATTAGAAAATATTTTTTCATAACGATATTTTTACCGAACTATATTACTAATTCTTTATGATTAAGCGAAGTCAAAGCAAAATTGCATATACATTCACCATTATTAAGTGATAAAATTATTATAAGTAAATAAGACAAGTCATTTATAGTTGTATAAATTAAATCAGTTTCTTCACTTTGATGTAAATACCAAATGTGTTTAAATTTTTCCTATTTTTCGAATTCCAGTTAGAGAAAAATAATATAATGGCGAAATTATTGAAAGAAAAACCAAAAAAAAAAAAAAAAAAACCCCGATAATCTCACTCCCCTCGATTGTTGTCGACCCAACAAGCTAATTAACAAGATTAAAGTTGATTTTTGTCATTATTATCTTGTTTGGTTAATAAGTTTTAAAGCTTGATCTAAACTTAGCTTACACTGAATGTCAATCCATGGAGGAAAACCATATATACAAATATTAAACCGAAAAAAAAGTATCTACTAATAATATTCTTTTTCTTTTCCCTTTAGTTTTTTTCCCTTTATTATAATTCTCTAAAGTCGTCTTCGGCATTATAACAAAGGGAAACTACGTATAGCACAGGTCACAGTGACAGATTATAATTTAGAATTCATGTACCTCTATTTTGTTTGTTTCAGCAATAACTTTGAACTTGAAAGCGCTTTTACCATATTGCAATACAATAATAACAATTAAAAGATCTAGAATTTGAAGTTATGGCTTGTTACAACGATCTCAAGTTAATATATTGTAAATATTTAGTGAATATTTAATATATATTTATATAAAATATAAGCAAAAGCTAATGAGTTCACGTGAATCCCTAACTTACTTGGTAGATCCGCCACTGATTTAGAGCTATATTGAAGTTTCAACGGGTAATAAACTAATCCATGGACAGTTAGAGCACAAAGACGATTCCAAAATTTTAAGTTAATATATAGGTACAAAATTCAAAATATTTACCATTCACTTACAGTAGTATTTAATATTATGCAAATGTTTTAATGATCAATCGAGATAGTAAATACGTTCACACCTACTGTCAGATTAAATAGCGTACAAATTGATGTTCAAAAGCATATATTTGATAATCTGAACATCACTTTAGACGTTACTCCATCCGGTCCAAAATAAGTGATTTTTTGATTGTTTTCACACATATTAAGAAACTTACCTTTTAACATTAATTAGCAATGAAATTGATTATATTAACCTTTACTATCTCTTCACATAAACACTCATAACACATACTCCAACATTATTTACTCCAAGGGCAATGTAGAAAAAAAATAATTAATTCATTCTTGAAATCTGAAAAAATCACTTATTTTGGCCTACAAAAAAGAAGAGAAAAAATCACTTATTATGGACTGGAGGGAGTATTTAATTTGACAAAGTAATAGGAAATACGTGTTTGTTTAATTTTGTTCTTTCCTATCATTTTTGTCTTTCCTCTTTGCTTCTTTCGCTTTCATAGCAAGTTGACGAGGTTCATGTCCTTTAGCTCAACTAAATCTTTGACCTGCAGAAAATGAAGAGCGCCTGTCAATTGGAACTTTTTTATTCGAATTTTCTTTTAAAAATTTTGTGCAGTGCATTTTAAGAGTATTTTTTTTTAATTTCTTATAGAGACTTTAAATGGATTCGTTGCCTAGCTTATTTCGTAGCAATGTTTGACAATAAAACTTAGAAAGAAACAGACTAATTAATTAATTAAGGAAAAAATGGCATGGTATGACAACATATAAAGAAAATTGGCAATATTTTAGCCTTATATTAGGTTTGGCAAAGATAACCACAAAAAATTGGCATCAAATAGCCAAATCCTAAATAACCCTAGTGTTACACCCCATATTTTCGTACGTGAAAGGTGAAAGTATGCCATAAGTGAATTGATGGAAGCTCGGAAATGAGATGTTACATCCCGCATTTTTGTATGTTAAAGTTTCATCGTAAATCGACGTAAGTTCGGGAATGAGATTATTGTGAGATTATAAGCATTATGTTATTTCAAACAAGTGATGAGTAAATTCGTAAAGGTGAGAGGGTAAGCGGATCGAAGAAAATGAGTTTCGTCGAAGTTGTCATTTTGAGATAAAATACGGTCCAGGCTATAATACCTGGTATTTATGGACTAGTGCGATACAAGGTACCACATGACCATAATAGTAAGGTGTACAAAGTGTATAAAAAGTGATATAGTATTTTAAGTAATTTGAGATAATTCTTAATTATATGAATAATTGGTTAATTATTGGATTAATGAGGAATTACCAAGTTAATTAAGGAATTGGTAATTAATTAAATATTTTGGATAAACCTAATGGAGATTAACGTGGTAGCCAAATACCTTACATAAACATGACTTTTGAATTCAAATAAAAAGTGGCAAAACTTGGAGATGTCTTTGGCCAACTAAGCACAAGTGGGGCCCACACCCACTAATACAGAGTTCTTCTCTAAAATCACCAAATAAAGAAGGGTCACACTTACAATGATCATAATTTTCAATAGTAATGTGAATTACTTCATCAAGTTCATACAACACTACAAAAAGTAACTGATGAATGCTCAACAAATTCATATGAAAATGTAGCAACGGGATTTTGCAATTCTAAGGGAGTACGGTGCAATCCTTCTCAAGAATATCGTACGGATTTTTCCCTACTTTGATTCGCCATTACGGGTTGTCGCAATTGACGTGTGTTTGAGGGATTGTCACGAGAATCGGCTCAGGCATGTTAAGGCTAAACCTTTCTTCATTTTGGCATGATCTTGTAATTACATATGTTTGATAACGAGGCATAAAGAGAAGTTCATACTCCCGAATTTATATACATTATCCTACTCTCATAAGTTACAGTATTCACCCTTATCGGGACTTCATATTCAATTGAGTATTGTCTTCTTTCAGTCAAGAGAGCAGAGAGTCTATATATACAGTATTACAGTATTTTCACCACCATCGAGCTATATTCGGTGGACAGGCCCCTCTTGGGCAACCTCTGATCGGATGGTAAGTTATATACCGAGCCTACTGTGGCCGAGCACCTATGAGCGAGCCTAGTTGGCCGAGATACAGAGCCTAGTATGGCCGAGCGCCTATGAACGAGCCTACTATGGCAAATCAGTTATATATACCGAGCCTTATAAGGCCGGATAACTGTTTTACTTACTATATTGAGAGAGTTGAATCAGTATCAGTAGGTGAGCATATCTTCAGATTATCTTTGACTCCCAATTACTTTCAGTTATTGTATTATCAGTTCAGTTTCGGCTTTCAGTATATTGCCTTACATACTCGTTACATTATTTCGTACTGATGTCCCTTTTCTGGGGGCGCTGCATTTCATGCGTGCAAGTTCAGACAGATAGACGGGTAGACCTCCTCATTAGGTGTTGCCTGAGTTCAGCTTGATCGGTAAGCTCCATGCCCTTTGGAGTTGCCGGGTCTAGAGCTTTATGTACATCTTATGTATAAATCTATATATGTTATGAGTAGGTCTGGGCCCTGTTCCGATCATAGTATATCCATCAGTAGAGGCTTGTAGACATATCCTGTTAGTTAGTGCAGTATGTTGGGCTTGTAGGCTTTTTATGTATATTTTGTTGGTTTGCCAGCCGTAATAGTTATGACGACCTTGTCGACGCAGCTTTATATTGATGTTTAGTCAGCATTCGCAATTGTCTTGCGATGTGGACCATGGCCAAAGTATGACTTTATGTTCAGAGTCCCTTAGTCTCAAGTTGGTACACAATGATAGGTGAGGCACCGGGTGCCGGTCTCGCACCCAGGTTCGGAGCGTGACAAAAGTGGTATCAGAGCAGTTTTGTCCTAGGGAGTCTATAAGTCGTGTCTAGTAGAGTCTTGTTTATGGGTGTGTCGTGCACCACACTTATAAGCAGGAGACTATATGGCATTTAGGACTGTCACTCTTTCTTCTTGCTCTAGATCGTGTGGTAGAGCTCACTTATAAGAATTCACATTCCTAAATTCTATTTTATTCGTAATACAACGATACCTACATCCAGAAGGACAGTTGGTAAGGAAAAGAATGCGATTGTGGAAGAATTGAGTTGGAGGAACTCGAATTTGCATCATGCTTATGATGAGTAAATGTAGGTCTCCAGTAGATCATGTGTGTACTAAGACGTGTGAACTTCTGAAGAAGGAGCCCTAAGGCATGAATATCTATCCACCCATATGGTAAAAAGCAACGAGAGATTCAGAAGGTAGATACAAGCTTCAACAAGTAAAAGGAGCAAGATGATAAGGGTGCGAGGTACCCAGTTAATGAAGATTATCGGTATTTACAACTCAGGCAGAAAAATATAAGCATTGTGAGTTACCTTCAACAGTAATAGAGGTATGTATAGTTGGCCAACCCATCTCAGTTACGCCCTATGGGAGCTAACAGGTGTAGTTTAAGAAAAGGACGGGATATCAGGATTCGGCTGCGGTTAGAGTAACCCAAAATGGTGGATGGATTGTTTGTGTTAGTTGACATTTCTGAAGGATATTAAAAGATGCTAATAGATCTCCTCGTGAGACACCCAGATGGTGCACTCTAGAATAGTATAGCTGGATATGAATACTAGAATATTCAAAAAAAACTTTTTTTTTAATAAAGATAGGCACCGAAAGCCTGGAAGGGATAAATATTATCTTAGCGTGGCTCCCGTCCCTAGTAAAGAAAGAATGTTAGGCAACCCGAAGAGCCAGTAGATGGAGCAAGGGGAGCTAAAAGCAAATGAATGTCCTATTGAACTTTTCAAAATAAAGAGATAGACAGAAATGTTAGCAGGAAATGAGAAGAGAGTTAATGAAGCATTATGAGTAAGATGTGATGCATGTATGACAACGGTAGAAAAAGATGACAGTATTATAGAGTATATAGTCAAGTGAAGTAAAAGACGAGATGAGCCAGGTCTTGAGACAACAAAAGAGTATAGGCCATAAAGTCATATCCCCATTTTAAGAAATAAGTTCGTGACTCGAACGTGATTACCAGGAGGAAAAGTTAGACCCCAGAGTAACAGAAATCAGTATGGTCTGGTGAACAAGATAAACTAAGCATGAATTAGGGACTGAGTGATTTGATAATAGTCGGCATCGTGAAAATTTCAGAGATTGCGTTCCGGCGATAATAGAATGGACGACAGAAGAATAACTTTTAAAGGTCATTCAGGAAGACGCTTCCCTAAAGCAAGCAATATAAGCAAAGTTAAACTTAAGGGACTATGCGTGCCAGTTACACTAAGTGTCACCCTCGTGGATAAAGAATTTTGTTATCCTTTGTATAGAAGGATTACCGCAAGGCAGGAAAAAGTCCTCGATGATGTGAAAAGATGCCAAAGAGGAAGAGGTAAAACATCTATAGGTAGATCGTCGTGGCTCTAAATCTTAGTACTCCCCTAAAGAGAGGAATATGGAGTGATGTGGCATTAAGTCAGAATTAAGTGATTCTAGTGACTATGGAATGGTAAAGGAATAATGTGATAAAAATGAGTAAGGAATGATATTGCACTTATTTAAATCCTACGGATATGCTACGACTCCAGAACATTATGCAAACTTGATGTCAAGGAGAGGAAGTAAGGATTCCTGCCCGAGGTATTATTGATAGATAAGGAGCCAGTGCGGGACGTAAGTTAAGACAAAGTAAATGACCTAAAAAGGATTATGCGAAATATGGATGTGAGAATGGGCCAACGAGTAGTTAGTAGTTGATCCAGGAAAAGCCTAGTTATGTCTAGATAAGACGATACAAACAAATCAACAGATCGTGCAAGATAAACATAGTGAACCCCAACATGGGGAATTCAGTCTCACGGATATGACATCGTGATCCTTGAGAAATATTTTAAAGATACCGTATAAGTGTTATGGGAATAAAAGAGAGTCCTACTGGGAAGACAGTCAAAACTTCAGTTCAGAAGCAACCATACGAGCACATGAATGTGGAGGTAAGTAACTAAGGATGATTATAGGTGAGTACGAACATCAAAAAAATTCTGTCGGGTAAACGATATAACAAGCTTGTAACTTTACAAGAGCCAGAAGGACTCCCTAAGTACTACAACAAAAGACTAGCTGAGGAAACAAGGAAGAAAGCTTCAACCTAAGCACAGTGACCTAAAGAGGAAATGGTCTTATAACAACAGTCTCACAACAACATTGTATGCACTCCATAAAAAAATGGCACCTACCGTGGCTAATGAACGGGGAGCAAAATCAGAAGTGATTTTCAAGACATATGAGTTGTACGGAATTCCAATGTGTGTGGGCACTAAGGTAAGCTAAGTATGCACGCAACAAGGGGGCAGAAAGACCAGAAAAAGTAATTGCTTACATTTAAAAAAAACTGATAAGGAATGGAAAGAATTATTCGATTAATGACCCAGAGTACGTTATGAATGCACTTGAGAGTCCGGAATTTTATACATGCAGCATATATGTTGACAATTATACAAACATAGAAGACTCCGGTATAAGTTAAAAGAAAGAATTGAGCCCAGGGCATAGATAAAGGATTGAGTTGTTAGAAGATTGTATCATGAATATTCCATAATGCCCATGAAAGGCTAAAGTAATAACTAATACTAGGAGCCGCAGATCGGAAGATAGCTTAAGCCTACATAAAGGTTGATCAGAAGGAAGAGGAAACTAAAGAATTACATCAACCAAGTAAATCAGGAGTCTGATTATTGGACCCAGAAAATTATGGAAATCGTGATTGAGAACATTGCAGGATCACTCTTAATATCAGAGGTACAAGAGAGAAAGTACAACAACCATATTCTATAACGACCCTAAGATAAAGCCAGTTAGAAAAGTACCAGCCTCATAAGAAGTCAGTACGAAGCTTCCACCGGATTGTGTATGCACCAGAGGTGCAAGTATTATAATAGAGCTTCAAGTTATGGACGTGAATTATACCCATGTGGAAGGGAGGTCATGAAAGAAATAGAATATACGATGCAAGATTTTAAGGTAGTAAGTTAAAGGTGAACAACGTATGAAATACTCAGATGCAGAAGGTTGTGAATAGTCCATACTTCGGATAAAAGGCTAGAAGCGTGGGGATTCAGTATCAAGGAATAATAGCGGCATCGTTAGTAGCATATCTTCCAGCCTATGGTTCCTAGGTACCGAGAGATCTAGCCAAGAGAGTAAAGAAGAGTTAGAGACGATGTGATGTCTCGCTTGATGTTCCAGAATAACATAAGGAAATCTATGGTGCAAGCAAGTTGAAGGAAGGTTGCGAATAGTATAAATAGATACGTATAGGTTGCAAGCTGAAGTATAGTAAAGCGACAAGGTTTTATGACAGGAGTAAGGATGAGAAAGGGCGAGTGAGAAGGGGACAAGAATGGATAAGTCCTCGGGATTAAGCCCATGAAAACAAGAGAGCTAATGGTTTCTCTAAGTTATAGAAAGTTCAGTATAGACTGAATGAACTCAAAAGAGTCTAAGACTAACATCTAGAAGAAATAGAATGCTGCCCTGGTAGTAAAGTGAGGGTGTGATTGTGATAGATAAAAGATGACGTTTGGGCCTTCGATTGAGTAATGACTTGAAGAGGATTTCATGAATTGTACGGGATTAAAATACCCCTGTAAGGTGAGTCATATTGGGATGCTCTAAAATACGGTTATGGAAGTATAATATCCCCCCTAGGTCGATCAATCTAATTACTCCGGATGTCCCCGAGTAGCGGCAGTGTTACATAAGAGATTAAGTTAGCAGTGGTAGATGATATATCAACATTAAGGTGAATCAACAATGGATGGACAAAAGTCACAAAGTAAGAGGTGAGATTAGGCCGTCATTCTTAAGATGAACAATAATGAGGAAGCATTAAAGGACATAGATTTATACATATGGGATGAGCAACGAACGTAAGTTGGAGTTTGGTAGCAGACCTCAGTAACGATAAATCGAGGTAAGAGTTATGGTATATTATGACCTACTTAGATGTAGTAAAGTCATGCGGATAGATAACTGGGCCTATGAAATAAGATATAGCAATATTCGTAAGTTCGACAAAGTACCGAGCGAAGAACTTCAGTATACCTATAGATGCCCAAAGGGACATCTTGTCAAGCTCTGTATATGTTTACAAAGTGAGGTCTAGAGATTGGCTAAAAGCTGGAGGGAAGAGTCACATAGGCGCACATATACGGAAAAAGTCGTACATGCTGCATGACAGAAGTAGCAAGAGTTACGAAATTGGAAGAATTTTGACCACAGGCCGTGGTGTGAGAAAGAGGCCTATAGGTGGGACCCTGGACTTTGGATTTATTCACAGAACAATTGCCTGGATGGCAAGGAGAGCAATAAAATATTCGCAAGAGCTATAGGTTATGATAATGATAAGTGCATCAGTCAATATTCGAGGGCGAATGTTCCAAAAGGGGGAATGCTGTTACACCCCATATTTTCGTACGTAAAAGTACGCCATAAGTAAACTGATGGAAGCTCGGAAATGAGATGTTACATCCCGCATTTTCGTATGTTAAAGTTTCGTCGTAACTCGACATAAGTTCGGGAATGGGATTATTGTGAGATTATAAGCATTATGCTATTTTAAATAAGTGATGAGTAAATTCGTAAAGGTGAGAGGCTAAGCGGATCTAAGAAAATGAGTTTCGTCGAAGTTTGTCATTTTGAGATAAAATACGGTTCAAGCTATAATACCCGGTATTTATGGACTAGTGCGATACAAGGTACCACATGACCATAATAGTAAAGTGTATAAAGTATATTAAAAGTGAATAGTATTTTAGATAATTTGAGATAATTCTTAATTATGTGAATAATTGGTTAATTATTGGATTAGTGGAGAATTACAAAGTTAATTAAGAAATTGGTAATTAATTAAAATATTTTGGATAAGCCTTATGGAGATTAACGTTGCAGTCAAATACCTTACATAAACATGACTCTTGAATTCAAATAAAAAGTGGCAAAACTTGGAAATGTCTTTGGCCAACTAAGCCACAAGTGGGGCCCACACCCACTAATACAAAAATCTTCTCTAAAATCACCAAATAAAGAAGGGTGACACTTACAATGATCATATTTTTCAATAGTATTGTGAATTACTTCATCAAGTTCATACAACACTACAAAAAGTAACTGATGAATGCTCAACAAATTCGTATGAAAATGTAGCAACGGGATTTTGCAATTCTAAGGGAGTACAGTACAATCCTTCTCAAGAATATCGTACGAATTTTCCCCTACTTCGATCCGCCGTTATGTGTTGTCGCAATTGAATGTGTGTTAGAGGGATTGTCAAGAGAATCGGCTCAAGTATGTTAAGGCTAAACCTTTCTTCATTTTGGCATGATCTCGTAATTTCATATGTTTGATAACGAGGCATAAAGAGAAGTTCATACTCCCGAATTTATATACATTATCCTACTCTCATAAGTTACAGTATTCTCCCTTATCGGGACTTCATATTCAATTGAGTATTGTCTTCTTCCAGTCAAGAGAGCAGAGAGTCTATACATACAGTATTACAGTATTTTCACCACTATCAAGCTATAATCGGTGGGCAGGCCCATATTGGGCAACCTCTGATCAGATGGTAAGTTATATACCGAGTCTACTATGGCCGAGCGCCTATGAGCGAGCCCGGTTGGTCGAGATATAGAGCCTAGTATGGCCGAGCGCCTATGAGCGAGCCTACTACGGCAGAGCAGTTATATATACCAAGCCGTATGAGGCCGGACAACTATTTTACTTACTATATTGAGAGAGTTGAGTCAGTATCAGCAGCTGAGCATATCTTCAGATTATCTTTGACTCCAGTTACTTTCAGTTATTATATTATCAGTTCAGTTTCGGCTTTCAGTATATTGCCTTACATACTCGATACATTATTTCGTACAGACGTCCCTTTTCTAGGGGCGCTGCATTTCATGCGTGCAGGTTCAGACACTCAGACGGGTAGACCTCCTCATTAGGTGTTGCCCGAGTTCAGCTTGATCGGTAAGCTCCACGCCCTTGGGAGTTGCCGGGTCTAGAGCTTTATGTACATCTTGTGTATATATGTATATATGTTATGAGTAGGTCGGGGCCCTGTTCCGATCACAGTATATCCATCAGTAGAGGCTTGTAGATATATCCTGTAAGTTAGTGCAGTATGTTGGGCTTGTAGGCCTTTTATGTATATTTTGTTGGTTTGCCAGCCATAATAGTTATGACGGACTTGTCGGCCCAGCTTTATATTGATGTTTAGTCAGCATTCGCAATTGTCTTGCAATGTGGCCGATGGCCAAAGTATGACATTATATGTTCAGCGTCCCTTAGTCGCAAGTTGGTATGCAAGGATAGGTGTGGCACCGGTTGCCGGTCTCGCCCCTCAGGTTGAGCGTGACACCTAGTTTCTTATTATTCTCTCTCCCCGTATTTCTTCTCCGAGTTTCTTCTTCAATCTTTTCTTTTTTCCTTCTTCTTCAATTTATCAAATTTTGTTCTTCAATCTGAATTTGGAAGTGCATGTGTTCTTTGCTAATGTATGGGAAGTTGTAATGGTTGAAGAATGCATTTTTCTAAGAGGGGGATGGCATGGTGTGACCCGTGTGTATATCATGGTTTATATCGCGATATACATTGGTAGATAAGGCAATATAAGGTTAAATCAGAGTCAAATCGTCCTAACTAATTTTAAAAGAGTGAAATTAATTATGAATAAACTTACTTCAATCTTTTTTGTTGATCAAAGAAGGAAAATACTTTTTTGATATAACAAGCTTAGAGCAAGTTTTAAAATATAAAAATAATAAGTATAATTATAGGAGTAAATAACTTTTTGATATACAAAGAAAGAAAATAAATTTTTGATATACATTCGATGTGTTATACACCGCGATATACAAATAATATAATTATTTTATTGTGATATACATTGATAAAAAGGCAACAATAAATGTTAAATAACTATATTTCATATTTTAGATATACAAAGAAGGAAAATAAAATTTTAATATACATGTTGATATACACAAGGAAGAATAAAAAATTGTGATATACACATTATTGTTGTGATATACATTTATTAGCTATTTGATGCCAATATCTATAATTAGGGCTATTTTCTGCTAATTATGTGGGTACGTTGTCACACTATGCCAAAATCCTCTAATTAAGTTGATAAAAGGAATGTACATTATTTTTTTTGGTAAAACTTTTAATAAACATTAATTGGTAATCTGCCAAAAATGGTAAGTAACTTACTTTCATAAATTAATTAAAATTTGCAGCGCCACGAGCATGCGGTTGGCCTTCTTTTTTTTTTTTTTCCTTAAAGAAAGGGTGGGTGGGGTGGGAAAAAAAGGCTAAAATTCAATGATAGAGCCAAAAAAAAAAAAAAAAAAAGAATTACACTACAAGTGTATGTAACTTAAAATTTGACTTCATAATAAATAAGAAAACAACAAAGGATGAAAAATGGTAAACAGGCCAGAATAGGTAATACTCCCTAATAGAATGGTTAGAGCCTTTTCTACTCTAGTGAAAATTTGGGAAAGTAGAGAAAAGGCAAAAATAGGGATATATCATTCGAGATATAGAGCTAGGAAACTGAGAATGGACCACAATAATCATATATTTCTCAACATCATATATTTAACTTTATATTTATTTTATTTTGTAACTTTACTTGTAAGGGTTTAAGTTCTCCATGCCAATGAATGAATACTTGTTTGATAATAATCCCGGTTGGTCCAACTGAAACAACAAAAGACAAAAAAAAAAAGTTGAATAAACCATACACAAAGAAAAAAAAGAGTAGAAAGAATCGGGGGCAGAATTACAGTATTACTTACGGGTTTGAACGAACCTATTAATTTTTGTTAGACTTCATATCTTTATAAGAAAATTTATTAAGTATATATAAATATTTAACTACGAATCTAGCGATCAAACGAGAAATGAGTTCGATGACAAGTTCAGAATTTTGTAAAATTTAAATTCTGGCTCCGATAAAAAATGGCTAAGTAGATCTTAGAAAAGCTCCTCTCAACGGCTAGAGTTATTGTTTGATTTTATATGAATGGAAGTTGATAGTTGAATTTAAACAACCTCCATTCGTACTTCTGACCGTTTAGTAAAGTTATAACCTACCATAGGTTAAAGACAATTTATGTAAAGGTAAAGATACTCTTCTCTTTATTATATTTGAACAGGATCCCTCCAAAATTTTCGAATGTAGAGTATGCTTTATTTTCTTTTTCTTGTTTTCTCTTTATGATTGACAATTTTTCTAATGTTTAGGAAATTTGTGGAAGGCTACAATTATATATGCTTTTAATTTTGATCCAAGAATACGAATTTCTACAATTGACCTAAGATATGTTTTGTTGGATAAACCAACATTTGTATTCCCACTCAGGTCTCAGTAGCTAGTGCTCTTCCATCTCTTCTCTATCTCTTTTTGTGTCTTGTTATAGAGATGAATTTAGGATTCCATATAAATAGGATTAATATTTAAATTTTTACATATTACGTACATTTATTGCTTAATGACGAGACACATTATATTGTTTAAAATGAAGGCACTTGAGCAATTGCATCCACTGCCAATCAAGGAAGACGTTGTAAAATTAGTAGTTTTACAATTGAGAAATCAATGATGGCGTCTTGAAGCTTGTGGTTCTAAAATTGAGAAATTAACAATGGTGCCATGGAGTTCGTGGTTTTACAACTTAGACGAAATCAAAGATTATATCATAGAGTTCGTAGTTCTGTAATTGAGAAATCAAGGATGGCGTTATGGAGTTCGTGCTTCTACAATTGAGAAATCAAGGATGAAGTTTGTTTAACCAAAAAATATAATTTCGGTTAAAACTAGATTTTTAGATGAAAAATCGGGTTACTGATAATCAAGAGACCAAAAAAGAATAATAGGCTTTCTGAGAATAATAATAAAGCAGCGAACAAGTTTTTATTTCAGTATGATGTCAACCATCATCTTTTCTCAATACAACTTCCTCCTTTTATAGTTGATTCTAGATAAAGGAATGAAACCTAAACTTTAATGAGACAATTATGGACAATAAATGATATTAAATGAGCCGTTACACAATCATTCCTATTAAATACCAATTTTCTAACGTATCAGGTATTTAATACTGAATTTGGACTCCTTTTTGTCTTCAGATCCATGTTTTCAATGCCTTTTGATCCACTGGCTTTAAATGACTCGAATTGATACGAGACTCGTATCTAAACTGCTTCTCGTGCCTGTTTCACTTCCTCTTCTCGTACCTGTCATCTCCCGTACCTTTTTCTTAATTGTTATACTTTGACTATTTGTCCAGTCCACGTGTCACGCCACGTCATCTTCAATATAAATTCAACTTTTTCCCAATACAGATAGTCCCCCCACTTTCCATTTATTTATCAATTAAATATTTGGGAAGTGGATCTTCATTAAAAAGGGAATTTTTGCCATAATCAATGCGATGACAGTATTGCCTCTTCAATTGTCTCTTCTATTTAATGCACCATATACGTGTCGTCTTCTCATTAGTTCTGCGATTTTGCAGCCTTTTTCTAAGGCTTTTGTAACTCCACTATTCACGAAGTGATAGTTGCCTTTATTATAGGCTTTCCATCATTACACTTTTTAATTACTGACGGTTGAGTTTATATATAAACTTGCCCCTTTTCTTTCTTTGTCTTCTTCTCCATAAATCTTTAGCAAACATTTTTCTTCCTTATTTTTGCTTCCCTTCGATTCATCTCTGCTCAACAATGGCGTCTTAAGAAAATCTGGGAGAGCTGATACTTGGCTCCAACCTCTTATTGGAGAAATTGAAAAGAATAAGATGCAAAGCCATAGTTGTTACACTTTGATGAATGACATAGTTCATTCAACTTTGAAGGTAATTTTCTTAACCTTGAATGCTTTCCTTCTTTTTCTTTCTAAGTTCTCA
>NW_017672017.1:0-3579 GCF_001879085.1 Nicotiana attenuata
TGATGTTCTCGTTGCCTGCTATTTATATCACTGGTTGATCATTGTTGCCCCCATTATTATCTGCTTCCTATTATTTTGTACGCTATATTGCACAGGTTTATTTGGTAGGCTGGTCCTAGCCTCGTCACTACTTCGCCGAGGTTAGGCTAGGCACTTACCAGCACATGGGGTCGGTTGTGCTGATACTACACTTCTGTACATTTTTGTGTACAGATCCAGGTGGATTGATAGTTGCTGTGCGGGTCATCGCGGTGGAGACTCAAGGTAAACCTGCTACAGCGTTCGCAGGTCTCGAAGTCACCTTCATTTGTATTTACTTCCATTTGCTCCTTTGTTTCGGGGCAGTGGTATATTATTTTGTGAAATTACTCTTAGATAGGCTTGTGACTTGTACCACCGATTTTGGGAATTGTAAATTGTTAAGAGTTATTCAGATTAAGGTTAGCAAATATACATATTATCTCAGTTAATGTTAGGCTTACCTAGTTTAGAGACTAGGTGCCATCACGACTCCTTCGGAGGGATTTTTGGGTCGTGACATGAGATGACGGTATAGGAGTCAAGTCCGGTTGTATACAAGGTTGTTTGTCGCAGGTGGTTTTGGCCACGTCATTGGATGTTGCGTGCGAGCAAAAAGAAGACAGGTCTGTGGAAAGTGGGTAAAACATTCCCACCCACACATGCGAAATGGACACATTCAACGGGAATCACTTCAACTTGGATATTGACTTGATTTCTCTTGTCCTTATTCCACACATCGAAGCGTCCATAAGGTATAAAATCAAAGAGTGCATTACATCGGTCCACCAGGAACATGGCCATACCATTACCAAAAGAAAGGCATATCTCGGACGCAAACGAGCGTTTGAAATAGTCTATGGTAACTGGGATAAGTCATTTGCAGCTCTGCCCAGGTACATGGCTGCACTGCAGTACTTTAACCCCGGGACGGTTGTTGAATGGAAGCTTGAGCGGAGTCCGGGTAAACCAGAATATATATTCAATTTCGTGTTCTGTGCGTTTAAACCAGCAATTGATGGTTTTTCGCATTGTCGGCCCGTAATATCCATAGACGACACTCATGTCTATGGAAAGTACGATATCAAGCTGTTGATAGCCGTGGCAGTAGATGCTAATGGACAGATATTTCCTCTAGCTTTTGCTATTTGTGCCAATAAAAGCCAAGAGACGTAAACGCTGTTTTTGAACCACTTGAAAGAGCACGTTGTCAAACAGTGTTCCGGTATTTATCTAATATCTGATCGGCACGGTGGTATCTTATGTTCTGTGGAGAACTTGCCTGCATGGCAAGAACCTTATGCCTACCACCGTTACTGTGTGAGGCACTTTAAAGCCAATTTCCAGAAGGCATATCCCAACAAGGATCTGTATGATTTGATGTGGATGGCAGCAACAGACCACCAACAGCATAAATTCCGGAGTCACATGGAATATATCAGGCAAGAAGACAAGGCAGCCTATCGTTGGTTAATGCGACATGACCCTGAAAAGTGGACTTTGCATGCGGATGGTGGCAGATGATGGGGAACTCTGACTACAAATGTGTCAGAGTCTTTCAACGGGTTATTGAAGTCGGCAAAAGGATTGCCTGTCACAGCCATGGTGCGGATGTCATTCAAGCAGATGGCGGAGAGGTTTGTTGAAAGGTCTGCAGCTGCAACGTCATTGATGGAAAGGGGTGTTGAATTTATGCCAGTGCCGATGAAGAGATTTGAGAAATACAGACGGTGAGCACATTGGCATTTATTTTTGCAGTATGATAACGAAAGAAATATTTTTGAAGTTCGCACCGCTATCCATGAAAATTGGGGGAATAATGTACATACTTTAAATGAATCTAGAAGGTTATGCCTTGTGGGAAATGGTCCATCTACCACATGCCTTGCTCACATGCCATCAAGTGCTTTCAAAAAGTTGGTTTAGGTATAACCAACTATGTTGATAAATAATATAGTGTTGCCAAGTACCTAAACACATATAGTGGGCAGTTGCAGCCAGTGGGTGCTGAGCATTATTGGCCGCCTGAACCATTTAAAATGGTGTGTAACAAGTCCTATTTACGTCGAATACAGGTGCAGAAGAGAACACGTATACGGAACCAAATGGATGTTAGTGATACCGTTTATGCGCGCAGATGTGGTATATGCTCGCAAACAGGACACGACCATCGAAAATGTCCTTCGGCTGGTTTGGGTGGCAATAGTAATCAAGCTCGTGGTGGGTGTTCTTCTAGTGTGCCTAACTATCAATGAGTTTATGTTGTAATATTTAGTTGTTTTGTTTATGTTGCAAGATTTATAAAATAAAATTATGTTTGTTAACTATGATTTTAACTTTCCATTTCAGTTTTTTTAATGCTAATTAAAAAAAAATTATATTCGGAAGAACCGGAAACAACATTGAAATTTCATAAAGTTGATTAATTTAATTTTAATTATGTTTGTTATTTTATATATGTGTGTTATCTTGTCGAACTGAAAAAGCTGCCCAACTGACATAAAGTTGTTTCGTACCCGTCAGAACCTTTAACACGCAAAGCATAGCGCGATTAAATACTACGTTATGTGTGTTGTCTTGTCGAACTGATAAAGCCGCCCAACTGACATAAAGTTATTTCGTACCTGTCAGAACCTTTAACACGCAAAGCATAGCGCGGTTAAATATTACGTTATGTGTATATATAGTGCGGTTAAAAACTATGTTATGTGTGTTGTCTTGTCGAACTGAAAAAGTTGCCCAACTGATATAAAGTTGTTTTGTACCCGTCAGAACCTTTAACACGCAAAGCATAGCGCGATTAAATACTATGTTATGTATATATATAGAGCAGTCAAATACTACGTTATGTGTGTTGTCCTTCCTATAAATAACGGGCTCATTCTAGTTATGTTCTGCGCTCAACAATAACTAATAGCAAATCTTTCAAGAAAAGCAAGGTTTTTTTTAACGCACAAATGTCTCAACCTCTTTATGTACCAAGGTGCGAGTGTGGAAAAAAATGCATGATGCAAAATTGTTGGGATAATGGTGAAGTTGGACGCCGCTACCGGCACTGTGTGAACAAGTTTTATAAGGTTCCCGACGAACCTATTTGCGATTTTGAGGTATGGGTTGATGAACCCTGTTATCAGGAATGCTACAAAGAATCTTTGCAGCATCTTCATAATTTGTGTTTAAAACAGTGGGAACATGAAAGAGAACATAAAAGAGAGGTTGCGGAGTTGAAAGCGAAACTGAAAGAGGTAGAAGAAGAAAAAAATAAGCTGGAAGAACATTTAAGTGGTTGGAGCAGAGAATAATGGACGACAGGGACTAAACATTAATATGTATGTGTTTAGTGTATTACTTTATCTTTATGTTTCCCGTGTCGTATATTTTTATTAGTTTTACTAAATTTTAATTATGTTAAGTTGCTATGTTTGTGTTTGTGTTGTAGTATTAAACTAAATTAGTTGTACTAAACTTTATTTTCATTAATTGTAATGGAAGTTAAGTTTTAATGCTTGTGTTTGTGTTGTAGTACGAAACTAACTAATGAACGAAGAAATAAAAAGTAAT